>NW_028261386.1:9341208-9426208 GCF_051295495.1 Thamnophis sirtalis | reverse complement strand
ATAAAGGAAGACTAGTATAGATCTATTTCAAGCTATTTAGCTCTCATCAGCTAGCCATATCCTTACTGGGATTCGAACCTGTGCTCTATTGCCTCCCCAGGCAGGGAGTTAACCATTTGAGCTACAGAGAACGACTCCTTTTATCAGCCAGCCAGGGTGGGAGGTATATACTTAAAGTCACAACCCCTGGTATGCCCAAGTGTGGGAGGAAGGTCACACTTCCACTCTCTGTCATTAGGCTCGTCACAAGAGTCCATCCAGACAGAAACCCAATATTTTTACTGTTGCCTTTGTTATATTTGTGTTTTTATTTGTGCTGATAAATAAATAAAGGAAGACTAGTATAGATCTATTTCAAGCTATTTAGCTCTCATCAGCTAGCCATATCCTTACTGGGATGCTGATAAATAAATAAAGGAAGACTAGTATAGTCTTATAAAAACACAAATATAACAAAGGCAACAGTAAAAATATTGGGTTTCTGTCTGGATGGACTCTTGTGACGAGCCTAATGACAGAGAGTGGAAGTGTGACCTTCCTCCCACACTTGGGCATACCAGGGGTTGTGACTTTAAGTATATACCTCCCACCCTGGCTGGCTGATAAAAGGAGTCGTTCTCTGTAGCTCAAATGGTTAACTCCCTGCCTGGGGAGGCAATAGAGCACAGGTTCGAATCCCAGTAAGGATATGGCTAGCTGATGAGAGCTAAATAGCTTGAAATAGATCTATACTAGTCTTCCTTTATTTATTTATCAGCACAAATAAAAACACAAATATAACAAAGGCAACAGTAAAAATATTGGGTTTCTGTCTGGATGGACTCTTGTGACGAGCCTAATGACAGAGAGTGGAAGTGTGACCTTCCTCCCACACTTGGGCATACCAGGGGTTGTGACTTTAAGTATATACCTCCCACCCTGGCTGGCTGATAAAAGGAGTCGTTCTCTGTAGCTCAAATGGTTAACTCCCTGCCTGGGGAGGCAATAGAGCACAGGTTCGAATCCCAGTAAGGATATGGCTAGCTGATGAGAGCTAAATAGCTTGAAATAGATCTATACTAGTCTTCCTTTATTTATTTATCAGCACAAATAAAAACACAAATATAACAAAGGCAACAGTAAAAATATTGGGTTTCTGTCTGGATGGACTCTTGTGACGAGCCTAATGACAGAGAGTGGAAGTGTGACCTTCCTCCCACACTTGGGCATACCAGGGGTTGTGACTTTAAGTATATACCTCCCACCCTGGCTGGCTGATAAAAGGAGTCGTTCTCTGTAGCTCAAATGGTTAACTCCCTGCCTGGGGAGGCAATAGAGCACAGGTTCGAATCCCAGTAAGGATATGGCTAGCTGATGAGAGCTAAATAGCTTGAAATAGATCTATACTAGTCTTCCTTTATTTATTTATCAGCACAAATAAAAACACAAATATAACAAAGGCAACAGTAAAAATATTGGGTTTCTGTCTGGATGGACTCTTGTGACGAGCCTAATGACAGAGAGTGGAAGTGTGACCTTCCTCCCACACTTGGGCATACCAGGGGTTGTGACTTTAAGTATATACCTCCCACCCTGGCTGGCTGATAAAAGGAGTCGTTCTCTGTAGCTCAAATGGTTAACTCCCTGCCTGGGGAGGCAATAGAGCACAGGTTCGAATCCCAGTAAGGATATGGCTAGCTGATGAGAGCTAAATAGCTTGAAATAGATCTATACTAGTCTTCCTTTATTTATTTATCAGCACAAATAAAAACACAAATATAACAAAGGCAACAGTAAAAATATTGGGTTTCTGTCTGGATGGACTCTTGTGACGAGCCTAATGACAGAGAGTGGAAGTGTGACCTTCCTCCCACACTTGGGCATACCAGGGGTTGTGACTTTAAGTATATACCTCCCACCCTGGCTGGCTGATAAAAGGAGTCGTTCTCTGTAGCTCAAATGGTTAACTCCCTGCCTGGGGAGGCAATAGAGCACAGGTTCGAATCCCAGTAAGGATATGGCTAGCTGATGAGAGCTAAATAGCTTGAAATAGATCTATACTAGTCTTCCTTTATTTATTTATCAGCACAAATAAAAACACAAATATAACAAAGGCAACAGTAAAAATATTGGGTTTCTGTCTGGATGGACTCTTGTGACGAGCCTAATGACAGAGAGTGGAAGTGTGACCTTCCTCCCACACTTGGGCATACCAGGGGTTGTGACTTTAAGTATATACCTCCCACCCTGGCTGGCTGATAAAAGGAGTCGTTCTCTGTAGCTCAAATGGTTAACTCCCTGCCTGGGGAGGCAATAGAGCACAGGTTCGAATCCCAGTAAGGATATGGCTAGCTGATGAGAGCTAAATAGCTTGAAATAGATCTATACTAGTCTTCCTTTATTTATTTATCAGCACAAATAAAAACACAAATATAACAAAGGCAACAGTAAAAATATTGGGTTTCTGTCTGGATGGACTCTTGTGACGAGCCTAATGACAGAGAGTGGAAGTGTGACCTTCCTCCCACACTTGGGCATACCAGGGGTTGTGACTTTAAGTATATACCTCCCACCCTGGCTGGCTGATAAAAGGAGTCGTTCTCTGTAGCTCAAATGGTTAACTCCCTGCCTGGGGAGGCAATAGAGCACAGGTTCGAATCCCAGTAAGGATATGGCTAGCTGATGAGAGCTAAATAGCTTGAAATAGATCTATACTAGTCTTCCTTTATTTATTTATCAGCACAAATAAAAACACAAATATAACAAAGGCAACAGTAAAAATATTGGGTTTCTGTCTGGATGGACTCTTGTGACGAGCCTAATGACAGAGAGTGGAAGTGTGACCTTCCTCCCACACTTGGGCATACCAGGGGTTGTGACTTTAAGTATATACCTCCCACCCTGGCTGGCTGATAAAAGGAGTCGTTCTCTGTAGCTCAAATGGTTAACTCCCTGCCTGGGGAGGCAATAGAGCACAGGTTCGAATCCCAGTAAGGATATGGCTAGCTGATGAGAGCTAAATAGCTTGAAATAGATCTATACTAGTCTTCCTTTATTTATTTATCAGCACAAATAAAAACACAAATATAACAAAGGCAACAGTAAAAATATTGGGTTTCTGTCTGGATGGACTCTTGTGACGAGCCTAATGACAGAGAGTGGAAGTGTGACCTTCCTCCCACACTTGGGCATACCAGGGGTTGTGACTTTAAGTATATACCTCCCACCCTGGCTGGCTGATAAAAGGAGTCGTTCTCTGTAGCTCAAATGGTTAACTCCCTGCCTGGGGAGGCAATAGAGCACAGGTTCGAATCCCAGTAAGGATATGGCTAGCTGATGAGAGCTAAATAGCTTGAAATAGATCTATACTAGTCTTCCTTTATTTATTTATCAGCACAAATAAAAACACAAATATAACAAAGGCAACAGTAAAAATATTGGGTTTCTGTCTGGATGGACTCTTGTGACGAGCCTAATGACAGAGAGTGGAAGTGTGACCTTCCTCCCACACTTGGGCATACCAGGGGTTGTGACTTTAAGTATATACCTCCCACCCTGGCTGGCTGATAAAAGGAGTCGTTCTCTGTAGCTCAAATGGTTAACTCCCTGCCTGGGGAGGCAATAGAGCACAGGTTCGAATCCCAGTAAGGATATGGCTAGCTGATGAGAGCTAAATAGCTTGAAATAGATCTATACTAGTCTTCCTTTATTTATTTATCAGCACAAATAAAAACACAAATATAACAAAGGCAACAGTAAAAATATTGGGTTTCTGTCTGGATGGACTCTTGTGACGAGCCTAATGACAGAGAGTGGAAGTGTGACCTTCCTCCCACACTTGGGCATACCAGGGGTTGTGACTTTAAGTATATACCTCCCACCCTGGCTGGCTGATAAAAGGAGTCGTTCTCTGTAGCTCAAATGGTTAACTCCCTGCCTGGGGAGGCAATAGAGCACAGGTTCGAATCCCAGTAAGGATATGGCTAGCTGATGAGAGCTAAATAGCTTGAAATAGATCTATACTAGTCTTCCTTTATTTATTTATCAGCACAAATAAAAACATATATATATATATATATATATATATATATATATATATATATATATATATATATATATATATATATATATATATATATATATATATATATATATATATATATATATATATATATATATATATATATATATATATATATATATATTTTATTATGTTTTCATTCTGTACAATCACATATTCACTGTGCTTAATCAGGGCATATAACATTGAATATAGAAAATGCCCTCTACGATACAAACCCAGTATACCACCTTGACCCACCATACACCCTCTTTCAACCCCCTCCAACTTTCATTCTTCCTTCTCACACACCCCTCTACGCCTACTTCCCCTCCCCTTCTTTTAACCTTGACCCTATCACACCCTCTCCATTCCCTCCCTCCCTTCTCCTCCTCCTCTCTCTCACCCTCTCCACCCTCCTTCTTCTTTCACTCGACTCTTTCCTTCGGTATCTATTACCTTCCAGTATATTCGGTTTGTTCTATTTTCGCACTAACATTGAAAAGCCACAGTATACAAATACAATCATGGAATTTAACACATATTGTATTTCCCCCCTCCCCCCTCCCCCTAAATCCCCACCTCCCTTCCCTCCCCCCGACTTCCCAAAGACCATACGTGGTATAACTTTTGAACAATCACAGTCTAAAATATCTCTACATTGAACTCAGCTTCTTACTGTTACCCAAATTTTAAACAATTTAAATTATTACTGATACTAAGCATAAGCTATCTGGAGTTTCTTAGTCCCATATTTACTTTTTATGTAATCAATCCATTTTTTCCAGTCTCGTTTATATCTCTCGTTTGAATGTTCTTTGAGATATGCAGAGATTTTGGCCATTTCGGCTAAGTTCATAACTTTCAAAGTCCATTCTTGAATTGTAGGTAAATCTTTCTTCTTCCAATACTGCGCCACCAAGAGTCTTGCTGCCGTTATTAAATACAGAACCAAATTAGTCTCTGCTGCTGTAAAATCAATACATATACCCAGTAAAAACAACTGGGGGGTAAATTTTATCCTTCTTTTAAAGATGTTTTGCAGGATCCACCATATTTTTATCCAAAATGCCTTGACATTACGACATGTCCACCATATATGAAAATATGTAGCATCACAAGAACCACATCTCCAACATTTAGGTTGAACATTTGGATACATAGAGGCAAGCTTTTTAGGATCTAGGTGCCATCTATAAAACATCTTATAAAAATTTTCTCTCAAGTTTTGTGCTTGTGTAAATTTCACATTTCTTACCCAGATTCTTTCCCATGTTTCAAGCATTATTGGTTCCTCGATATTCTGAGCCCATTTTATCATACAATCCTTAATCAGTTCCGTTTCAGAATCCATCTGTACTAATACATTATATATCCTCTTTATATGCATTGAGCTTTGATCTCTTATTTGTTTAAACAAGTTATCCTCAACTTTTACAAAGCCAATTTTTTGATCTATTTTCCACCTAGCCTGTAATTGACCATACTGACCACGTTTGAACTACCTTCTCTTCTTTAAGTACCTCTAAAGATTTTAGTTCCATCACCCCTCTTTCTGAGATAAGAAGTTGTCTATAGGTGGTTCTATCGTGTTTTTGTTCTACATTCATATTTTCAATTGCATGTCTAGGAATTGCCCACATGGGCACTTTATCATTTAATTTATGTTGATATTTTTTCCAAACCCTCAATAAAGCATTTCTTAAGATGTGATTTTTAAATTTCTTATCCGTTTTTTTGTTAAATAACAAGTAAGCATGCCAACCATATAACAAGTCATATCCCTCGATATTCAAAATTCTGTCATTAGTTAGATGAATCCAATCACTAATTGCAGATAATGCCACTGCGTCATAGTATAATTTTAAGTTAGGTAATTTCAATCCTCCTCTTTCACGTGCATCTTGCATTATTTTCATCTTTACCCTCGGCTTCTTTCCTGCCCACACAAATTTATTGATACCCTTCTGCCATTCTAAAAGATTCGCATCTCTTTTAAGTATTGGTAACATTTGAAAAAGAAATAAAAATTTTGGTAAAATGTTCATTTTTACTGCCGCTATTCTACCCAGCAAGGACAAATGCAGTTTTTCCCACCTTTTCAACTCCAACTGTGTACTATGCCAAAGTGATTCATAATTATACTTGTATAATTTCCCATTTGAGATTAAAATATTAACTCCAAGATATTTAACTTTTTTAACTACCTCACATCTTAGCATCGCCCCCAGTTCTTCCTTCTGTTTGATAGTCATATTTATAGCTATTATTTTGGTTTTTCCTAGATTTATTTTAAATCCCGAGACTTGACCATATTGATTGATCGTATTTAATAATACCCTACTAGTTTCCTGCGGTTGTTCCAATATTATAACCAGATCATCCGCAAATGCACGGACTCTATATTCTTGCTGTCTAATTTTAATCCCTTTTAGACCGCCTAGGCCCCGTATCTTATTCAACAGTATTTCCAAAGTTATAATAAACAATAATGGGGACAGAGGACAGCCTTGTCTTGTACCTTTTTCAATTTGAAAGGAGTCTGTCAGACTTCCATTGACAATGATCTGGGCTGTTTGCTGCTGATATATTGCACCAATTGACCGTAAAAAGCCATCTCCTATCTGCATTTTTTGCAATGTCTTCAGCAGGAATTGCCAATTAACTCGATCAAAGGCTTTCTCCGCATCCAGAAATATGAATGCGGCCGGAATTTGATTGTTCTTTCCCAGGTATTCTAAAGCGTTGATAATTAATCTAACGTTGTCCTTCATCTGTCTGCCCTGTATAAAACCAGTTTGATCGGTATGTATCAGTTGTTGAATTACCCCCATTAGCCTATTTGCTAATATTTTAGTAAAAATTTTATAATCTACATTGAGTAATGAAATAGGTCTGTAATTTTTTGGTTGGGTAAGGTCTTGGTCTTCTTTGGGTATCAACGATATGAACGCAGTCTTCCACGAAGGAGGCACTTTCCCTCCCGATTGAATTTTATTGAATAGTTCTCTGAGGGGTTCTACCATTTCTAACTGTAGATTTTTATAATAAACAGCTGTTAAACCATCTGTGCCTGGTGCTTTCCCTAACTTTAATTGTTTAATTGCCTGCAAAATTTCCCCAGAGGTTATAGGTTGATTCAGCTTATGCCTATGTTCTTCTCTAACTAGGGGGATTTTCTCTTTATCTAGGTATTTGTCTATATCTCCGTCCTTAATTTTATCCCCTTTATACAACTCTGTAAAAAATTCCCGAAATACCTTTTGAATCTCTTCCTGTTGAAACACTTCCTTCCCTCTGTAACACAATTTGGATACATTTCGAGCTTTCCTTTTTTTTCTAATCTGATAAGCCAACCACCTACCGGGTTTATTTGCATTGCAGAAAGTATTATGTTTAGCATATAATAAACTAGTAGCTACCTGGTCAGAGATCAGCATATCAAACTGAGATTTTAATATAGCAATTGTTTCCCTAATCTTTGTATCTCCTGGATTCAATGTTAATTCTGACTCTTTCCCTTTAATTTCCTCTTCCAATTCTTTTCGTTTTTGCCCTTGTTTGTGTCTATGTATTTTGTTTATATTCATTAATACTCCTCTCATATACGCTTTGCTTGCATCCCATACATATTCCAAAGATGTACCCTTGTTCATATTGAGAACAAAATATTCCGATAGCAATTTTTTACAATCATTAACATACTTTTCATATCTAAATAAATTTTCATTCAACCTCCAGGACCTTCTTGCCTGGGCCACCCTTCCCAATTCCATCCATACTGGATTATGGTCTGAAAGAACTCTCGCCATAATCTTTGTCTTCTTCACCCTACAAAGTAAATCATTTGTAATTAGTATAAAATCAATCCTTGAAAGAGATTGATGTCTATTGGAAAAAAAGGTAAAGTCATATTCTTCTGCATGCCTCTCGCGCCAAGCGTCTCGCAATTCAAAATCGTCCAGCATGTCAAAAAAGGATTTGGGTAACTTAGCTCGAAATTTGGTGTTCGGGCGAGCTGTCTTCTTATCTCTTTTGGTGTCGATCACGCCATTCCAGTCACCCAACAATATACAGGACTCAAAGTCCCACTGTACTAATTTAGCGTGAAGATTTCTATAAAATCCATCTTGTTGTTGATTAGGAGCATAAATTCCCAAAAGTAACGTCTTTTTCCCTTCTAAGATTAAATCTAATGCAATATATCTTCCAAAGGGATCTGCTTCAATTAGCTCAGCTTTAATGTCTTTTCTTAAATATACTACTATGCCATTTTTCTTTTCCATGGCTGAGGTCGCAAAATGTTGGCCCAGTTTGGGGTTAAACAAATATTTTTGATCGGTTGATTTGATATGAGTTTCTTGCAAGCAAATTATGTCATTCTTAAACTGTTTGAGATAATGAAATATTTTCTTTCTTTTCTGTGGAGAGTTCAGTCCATTAACATTCCATGTCAAAATCTTAGTTGTCATTTTTGGTTGCCTGAAGCTTTTTTAGAGCCTCCCGCAAGGCCTGTCTCACCTTTGGTTTGGCTCCTCCCACAGCTTCTGAGCTTGTTGCAGTAGCTCCTTGATCAATGGCCAACGATTGTTGAGATTGTTGCATAGTAGCTTGTTTATCCGTTTGTCTGGTGGTCTTACGGTTGGATCTTTTTTCCTTGACTCCTTGCCCTTCCGGAAGAGGGAGATGATACATTTTATCTGATGGTTGTGTGGTTTGCTGTTTATCTTGTTCGTCTCGTGGTTTTTCACCATATCCCGAAGGTTCAGGGTATCCCATCTTCAGAATCCTATGATAGAAATCACGAGCTTTCCATACAGAGCTGAGACGATATCTTTGTTTGTCCATTGTAACTGTAATACCGAATGGGGCATCCCATCTGTACTGTATCTGACGCTTTCTGAGCTCTTCCACCAGAAAAGCATAATCTCTTCTGGCTCTTAGCATCTGAGGTGGTATTTCTTTCAAAACAATCAGGTCCTGTCCACCAATTTGAAGCTTAGTATTGTAAGACTCTTGTAGTATTATATTTCTAGATTCTCTTGTAACAAAGTATATTACCACGTCTCGGGGAAGTTGCCTTTGTTTTGCCGCCCATGAGTTAACACGAAAAATCCTGTCAATCTGCCAATCAAAATTGGATCCCGGTTTTCCCACCAGACGGTCAAAAGCTTCAGAAAACATTTGCTTTAAGTTCTCCTGCTTTTCTTCACGCAGCCCCCTCACTCTTAATGCAAGCTCCATCTGCTTATACTGTATCATAATAATTTGTTTTTCAGCATTGTCAATTTTTTGTTCCACCATTTCAGTTTTGGATATCAGGTTAGTTTTAGCTTCATTGAGAGTTTCTAAATTATCTTCCATTCCAGAAATATATTCTGTTATCACATTTACAATTCCCATCATATTATCATTCATTTTAGTGACCCTGGTATCGAATTTGTCATATAGAACTTCCATCTCACTCCTTATTTCATCTTTGAAATCTTTAATTATTTCTTGATTCTGTTCTCTGAATTCTTTAAACATTTCTAAGTTCTGTTCTCTGGATTCTTTGAACATTTCCAGAAAAAATTCTTTTGTTAGTACATCTCCACTAGGGGGCATAGATGGTGGGGGCTGCAACTTTGTACCAGGTATGGGAGACGTTTTCGGAGGTAATTTGACAGAGGTTGATTTGGATGCCATTATATTTTGGTTTTAATTATTTGTTCTAAATTACTAATCCACTATGCTATGTGGAGAAAAAGAAATCCCCCCCCCCTTTTTTTCCTTCTTTTTTTTTTTTCAAGGGGTTTTACGGAGGATTTCAAAAGAGAAAGTCCGTTTGGAATGTTTGGAATGTCTCTTTATCAACAACAAAGCGTCTTGAAAACTTTAAGGGAGTAGCTCTAATTGAATTATAAGAAATTATTTCTTTGATTCTGTAGCAGGAAGCCGGAGATAACAAATGCAGAAGCTGTAAACGCCATTTTGAAAACAATTAAACAAAAGAGGTTTTTATAACATTGAAGCTGGTATTTCAGATAGAGAAAAGTTTTAAAGTTCACAAGTTGGTCTTTGCTCATATTGATTTTTAATAGTCTCTTTTCTAAAGATTGTCCTAAGGGGGAGGGGTCCTGTCTAATGCTGTGAATAACAGCTGCGAAGTTCAGGTCGGAGTTGAATGACTCAGCTTTGGGTTGATCCTCCCCCTCCGTCCACAGCTCACAAAAAAAACAAACTGTGGACTTCAAAGAAGATTCTTACCAGCTGAGATTCCTCACTGCTTTTTTCTTGTCTGAAAAAAGAGTTATCTTCTTGATATTGAGCAGATAACGAACCTGAATTCTGGGGGCAGCTCTGTTAAGCTGCCGACCGGCGACAGGCCACTCCCTGGAAGCCCCCACAGAACCAGTATTAAAAAAAATTGAATCCCACCATTGGTCACGATGGGTTGGACATGACTTCACAACTAACAACAAAGTCTGGACAGGAAATGACTCATCGGCAAATCTTCGGCTATATGTGAATAAGTTTCATGAACTCTTCACTGTAAGCCACTCTTGATTCTTTGGCACAAAATAACGTGTTTTTTTTGTTTCCTTTCCCTTTCGGTAACCCTTAAAAAAAACACCAAATTTATTCTTGCTATTTCCAGCTGTTAGAGTGAGAAGTGGGAGAAATCAAATCTGTAAACCTGAAAGTGAAAGTGACATTAAAAACCTGTTAAGATGCTTCCTGCTGATTGGAAGTCCAGCCTTTCTGATCATCCCGATGAAATACAAGCTCCCTCAATCTCTTATCTCTGTCTCAAGCCAATTTAGCAGCTGCCTAATGGGATCCCCTCTGCCCTTTCTGTGATGTTCCTTTTTTAAAAAAATCTTTCCTAAAAAAATAAAAAAATAGTAATCAAATGATTTCTTTCCCCTGAAGACTTGCTTGATGAGATAATGATGTGTAGGTACAAAGAGCTGGGGGAAAGAATATCTCTCCTTTATACTGTGATTATTAGAGTAGTCGCTTTATCTCATCAAGGTTGCCAACGTGTTTTTTTTTTAAAGAAAATTTCAAGACCATTAAAAATGTTCAACCTTGATTCCTAACTTTTTATAACAGGGAGAAAGTTTGCATAGCCCCCTCCCTCCCCAAGTGGGAAAACCAGAGAACTTGTGTTGGATTTGGAGAGGAAACCCAGGTGACAACTCTCGAAATGACTTTAGGTAAAGGTAAACATTCCCCTCTCTCACTTATGTGCTAGTCGTTCCCGACTCTAGGGGGTGGTGCTCACCTCCGTTTCAAAGCTGAAGAGCCAGCACTGTCTGAAGACATCTCTATGGTCATGTGGCAGGCATGACTAAACGCCGAAGATGCACAGAATGCTGTTACCCTCCCACCAAAGGTGGTTATTATTTTTCTACTTACATTTTTATATGCTTTTGAATTGCTAGGTTGGCAGAAGCTGGGGCGAGTAATGGGAGCTCACTCCATCATACAACACTAGGGATTCGAATAGCTGAACTGCCAACCTTTCTGATCAATGAGCTCAGCATCTTAGCCACTGGGCCACCGCATCCCTATTGAAATGTTTGTTTGTTTGTTTGTTTGTTTGTTTATTTATTTATTTATTTATTTATTTATTTATTTATTTATTTATTTATTTATTTATTTATTTATTTATAAAATTTATATGCCGCCCAATCCCGAAGGACTCCGGGCGGCTTACAAAAAAGAGAGAGAAAAAAGACACATAACAAACACATAACGAGAAAAAAAAAGTTTTAAAATCGCAACACCTCATGCATTCATTCTAATCGGGGCTGGGCCTCAACAGTGAGGTTAACAGCCCCAGGCCTGCCAGAACAGCCAGGTTTTTACAGCTTTCCTGAAGGCCATGAGAGTGGGTATGGTCCAGATCTCTGGGGGTAGCTGATTCCAAAGAGTCGGAGCAGCCACAGAGAAGGTTCTCCTCCGGGGCCCCGCAAGCCGACACTGTCTGGCTGACAGCATCTGAAAGAGGCCCAATCTGTGGGGTCTTACTGGCCACTGGGAGGTATGTGGCAGTAGGCGGTCTCGAAGGTACTCTGGCCCTAAGCTATGTAGGGCTTTAAAGGTAATAACCAACACCTTGAATTGCATCCGGAGACCAATTGGTAGCCAGTGCAGCTCGCGGAGGACAGGTGTAACATGGGTGTACCTCGGTGCACCCAATATCGCTCGTGCGGCCGCATTCTGGACTAACTGCAGTCTCCGAAAGCTTTTCAAGGGTAGCCCCATGTAGAGCACGTTGCAATAATCCAGCCTTGAGGTGACAAGGGACTCTAGCGGAAGCTATATTTTTCTTGCTTCGTTTCCAAGTTGCCCTACTTATGGGGGGAGGAACACTTAAATAATTAGGATGTTTTCATCCAATGTGCCAGTCATAACAACAATAAGGCTCCTGAGAACCAAGGTCAGATCAATATGACCTAACAACTCCAGGAGGGAGTGCTGAGAAGTTCATCACCTGCTTGGTTGGCTAATGTGACTTGTGGCATGAAGGGGGTGGCCAGTATCTATTCTTTAATTATACCAAAAACGAGGAAATTATTCAATGTTGGTTTCACCTTTGATTGTGCTGATTTGATGTACCCAATAAACAGGATTTTTTTGAGGAAGCCAAGGCCTCAAAGTCTAGAATTGGTTGGGAGCATTACTTGGAACCACGACACTGGGTTTAAGCCCACTCTTATCCCATCGGCTTCCAAGGTATGTTGTTTTGAAGAAAAAGAAAAGAGAAGTGTTTTGAATGTCATCCTGAATTCCTGGAGGAAAGGCAGGATAGTAATACCATGCTTTCCTGACTGTTAGAACAATTAATCAGTGGAACAGCTTGCCTCCAGAAGTTGTGAATGCCCCAAAACTGGACGTCTTTAAGAAGATGTTCATTATTATCCTTGTATATCATACATTCAAGCAAAAATTTTATTCCTTCATTTTAAAACAAAGTATTCTAAATACTCACTTCATGCATATACCAATTTTTCATTACTTCCTTATTAAACTATTTATCAACAACAAGGTATCTTTATAATACACATCAGTACTTAGAGTTATGCATAATATCTCCAATCATCTATCAAATGTACATAGATTCATAATTATCCTTATCCTTCATTTTAAATCAAAATATTCTACATTATTCAGTTCATATATATGTCAGTCTTTCATTGTATCATTATCAATCTATTTAACAACATAATTGTCTTATCACTTATCTCCTTCAATTAAAACATAAATAAAACATTTTTCATTTCCAGTTTTTTTTGTCCAGCCACCGATAAAACAAATCCCATATCTTATAAAATTGCTCATCTTCTTGTTCTCTAATTTCAAATGTCAATTTACTCATTTCAGCACACTCCATTATCTTTTGAATAACTTCCTCCTGTTTTGGTATTGTTTCATTTTTTCATTTTTTCATTTTTTTATTTTTTTTTTGCAAATATGATTCTAGCTGCTGTTAAAACATTTACAATCAAATATTTCAAGTCTTTGTAAATTTCTGGTATGATTCCCAATAAAAAAAAATCTCTGGTTTAAGGTCTATCATTTTCTCCAACCACATGTGAATTTTAGTCCAGTATATTTTGGCTTCAAGTCCACCACATGTGGTAATATGAGCCCAGTGTCTGATGACATTTCCAATACTTTTCTGATTTATTCTTGGTCATTCTTGCAATTCTCGTTGGGGGTAAATGCCACCTGTAAAATCTTATACAAATTTTCTCTATATGTAGTTGACATTGTTATTTTATAATTTTGAGACCACAATTTCTGCCATTTCTCTAAATCAATCCCATGTCCAAGATTTTTCCCCTCAAGCTATCATAGTTTCTTTAACTTGTTCCTCTTGTAGTTTGACCTCTAATAAATATCCATATAGTTTTTTAATTACTTTTTCATCAGTACCTGTTAAAATTTTGTCTAGCTCAGTCATTTTGTTGTAAAGACCTTTTGATTTTCTATCTTCATTATATCTAGAGTGTATCTGCACATATGAATACCAATTCATTTCTATCCCTTCTTGTTTCAACTCTTGGATAGATTTGAGTTCACCCTCTGCATTCAATATTTCAACATATCTAACTGTCTGTTCCTTTTTATATATTATTGGATATGAAAATACTTCAATGCTTGATATCCAGACTGGAGTTTTTAAGTAGTGTAATTTTTTAACCTTTTCCCAATTTAATAGCAAAGCCTCTCTTGTATAATGTCTTCTAAAATAACCATGTGCTTGAATTCCCTTATACCATAAAAAAGCATGCCATCCCAACAATAAATCATGACCCTCTACATTCAAAAATCTGGAATTTTTTAGTGTTATCCACTCCTTAATCCACATCAGGTTTGTTGCTTGATAATATAACTCCCAGTCAGGTAAGCCCAATCCTCCTCTTGTTCTAGCATCTTGTAGCAATTTGAGTCTTATTCTTGCTTTTTTCCCTTGCCAGATAAACCTCAAAACTATTTTGTTTGGATCTTCGAGAAAGTCCTTGCCCAATTTAATTGGGATTGTCTGGCACAGGTATAAGATTCTGGGTAAACAAACAAACAAACAGCTTTGTTTTCCTTTTAAACGGCAAAGGGGAGAGTGGTTATGCTAACACACACACACACACACACACACACACACACACACACACACACACACACACCGCATGGCCACTTTCCCGGCCAGCCACCCAGCCAGGCAGGAGTGAGCGGTAAATGAAAAGAGAACCGACCAGCATCCCCACGTCCTTCCACCTGGCAGCGGAGAAACAGAGGCCTCTTTTTTGCCAGCCTTCCAGCTGATCCAGTCCCACTTACATATGCTCCTTGCATTGTGGCAAGCATGGTGTGTGTGTGTGTGTGTCAGAGGTGGGTTCCTACCAGTTCGCACCTATTCGGTAGAGCCGGTTCGTCAAATCTACCGAACCAGTTAGAAGAGGTTCCACCAGTGGACCCGGAAATCAGGCCACACCTACAGAAGAGGTTCCAAATTTTTTTGAAACCCACCACTGGTGGGTGTGTAATGTCCCGCAGTTATCTACGCATTAAAAATGATCTAGTAATATTTCCTTATACATTTTAGGGACCTTTCCTTACATAAGAGCCGAGGTGGTGCAGGGGTTAAATGCAGCACTGCAGGCTACTTTAGCTGACTGCAGTTCTGCAGTTCGGCTGTTCAAATCTCACCGGCTCAAGGTTGACTCAGCCTTCCATCCTTCCGAGGTGGGTAAAATGAGGACCCGGATTGTTGGGGGCGATATGCTGACTCTGTAAACCGCTTAGAGAGGGCTGAAAGCCCTATGAAGCAGTATATAAATGTAAGTGCTATTGCTATAATTGGTGTTTTCGTTCATACTTTTGGATTTCTAATTTCTGTTTCCGTTAGTTGGCAATTGCTAAAACCAATCCCACATGAAAAAGTATTCAAAGCCTTCTTGATTTTAATTGTCAATTTATTTATTCCTGCACATTGTAATATTTATTCATTTACATATCTCTGTTTTTCCACTATTGTGCAAACACAATTCCAGCAGCTGCTAACATATGTAAAATTAAATATATATTATACTCCCTTTCAAATAGCCAACAGAATATTTCTGGTTTTAATTCCATATCTTGCTTTACGATTGCTTCTAACCACTAACTTCTGAATAGCTACTTGGACCGACCTAAGTACTAATTCATAATTTCATATCCGGTCACATGGGTGGCAAGCCACTCCCATCCAGTCACATGGGCACCAAGCCACTCCCATATGGTCACATGGGTGGCAAGCCACTCCCACAAAGGAGACCACACCCACAGAGTAGGTTCTAACAATTTTTGAAACCCACCACTGGGGTGTGTGTGTGTGACATGCATGCCTTCCATGGCATGCCCAACACCTTCGGACACCCACCAGGTTACTCACCGAGCAGCAGAGAAATCGGGCTTCAGCAAAAGAAAAAAAAGCCGTGTGAAATTAGCTCTGACACTCTGCTAAAAAGGCAGGAACCAAGGCCAAGAGATAACAGAATGACTAGCCATATTCGGTTAACCCCCAGAGTGGTAAGAGGCTGAATTGGGAGCTCTGTGAATTGGCCTGTAGGACACAGAATGCTGTGATCATAGGATTTATTGGGCACCAGTTTTAATTCATAGAATATATCTACTACGAATATAATTGGAAGGAATATGTGTGTGTGTGAGAGAGAGAGGGAGGAAGAAAGGAAGAGGGAGGGAGGAAATGGGAGAGATACACACAAGAAAGGGAGGGAGGGAGGGAGGGAGGGAGGAAGGAAGGAAGGAAGGAAGGAAGGAAGGAAGGAATGGAGGGAGATTGAGAGAAAAACAGAGAGAGACAAAGATAGAAAGAGAAAAAGAAAGAAAAAGAACAAAGAAAAAGAAAGTGGGCAAAAGAGAAGAAAGAAAGAAAGAGGGAGAGAGAGACAAAAGGAAGTAAGGAAAGAAAGAAAGAAAGAAAGAAAGAAAGAAAGAAAGAAGAAAGAAAGAAAGAAAGAAAGAAAGAAAGAAAGAAAATGAAAGAGAACTTATGACCACGATTGAGCCCAAAATTTTGGTTGCTAAGCAAGAGCTTTGTTAAGTGAGTTTCACCACATTTTCCAAACTGGCTACGCCTACCTGGTCACATGCCCACCAAGCTGCACCCACCCGGTCACATGACCACCAAGCCACTCCCACCAAACAGGGCACACCTACAGAATAGGTTCTAAAAGAATTTGAAACCCACTACTGACCCAGAGTCACTTGATTATGAGATGGGTATCTATATAAATAAAAATAAATAAAGTTGTAAGTCTCCCCTAGGCTAGATGGTGGCACATGAGTTTAATCAATGAAATAAATAAAGTCAATTTTGGGAAAGAAAGCTACGGAAATGCCAAGTTTTCTCCTCCTAGATTTTCAAACTGGCTACTGGTGTCAATTACACCCAATTCTCAGTAGATGGCGGTGTACAGCAATCCTCTCAGTTCATACTGACTTGAGATTTTGTGGGAAAGACACTTTTCTAATCTTCTGTGCTTCTTGTTTCCTTGAGTTTTTGACCAATGCCTGTTGACAGCACCAAGAGGTCAAAGGTAATATGATGGATCAGTTTTGATCTTTGAGAAGACTTTGACTAACAGTGACCCTGAGCTTGAAATTGATGTCCAGCTTGGTATAATGGTTAGGTAGGAAGTCAGCACCCAGCCCTCTCCTAGAAAAATGATATATTTTAGGAAATATTAAAAGGACAGCATATTTCTCCTAAAAGGGAGGTAGAAACTTAGCCCCCCATGTTTGTCAATGGGCCGTTAAGGCCTGAACCAGTCTATTCTACATAACAAAGTTCTATCTCCTTCAGGCAGAGCCGTAGTAGGAATTGCCCAAAGCCTTCTACCCATCTCATCACATGGCACCTGGGAAGATTACATCACCCAGCAAGGCTCAACCAATCCTGGGACTCAGGACAGCCTACAGAGTTGCCCCTGCATGGCCCCATGGGAGTCTGACAACCAATCAGAATTCAAGCTCAAATTCAAAAGCACAGAGAGGGTATAACACTCAGGCGCACTCAGCATCTCTTCTCCCTTTTTTTTCTTCACCCAGGACCTCAAGCCATGTGGTCCTGTCCACCATTAAAACCATCTTTTCAAACAGCCTCCATGTTTCCAGTGTCTTTCTCCCCACTTGGAACTGGACCCAGATGGACATTTCTTCCAACAGTTAAGACCTAGAAACTGGAGGAGCATGACTTCTAATCCCATCTTCATCACAGAGCCAGCTGTGGTACTTTGGGCCAGTCACTTTCTCCCAGCCCTAAAAAGGCAGTGGCTCAGTAGTTAGAGTGCAGTGCTGCAGGCTACTTCTGCAGACTGCTGGCTGCCTGCATATTTGGCAGTTCGAATCTCACCAGGCTCAAGGTTGGCTCAGCCTTCCATCCTTCCAAGGTGGGTAAAATGAGCACCCAGATTATTGGGAGCAAATATGTTGACTCGGTAAAGCACTTAGAGAGGGATGTAAAGCAGTATATGAGCCTTATTGCTATCACTATTCCTGAAAACTATCAGGGAAGGGAGCAGTCTGATCTACATGAAGAGATATTGTTATTTCTGAAATCCTGCCAAGAAAACTGCAGGCACTTGTTCAATAACAACAACAACAACAACAACAACAACAACAACAACAACAATTGATTACTCTATGTTCTAAGTTCTTTATTCTGTCATTCTATGCCAGGAGTCAAGACTGACCTGAAGGTACCAAATAAACAAGACCATGGCATTGCAAATGAGCAAATTGGTGAAAATGCTGTGGTCACAGTTCCAAAGTCTGCTCTCGCCTCACAATCAGGAGGTTGTGAGTTTGATCCTAGGTAGAGACTGATGTAGGGTCTCCTGCTTGGGCAGGGGGTTGGACTAGATGACCTGCAAAGTTCCTTTCCAACTCTGTTGATCTGCTAACTACAGTAAATTAAGGACGTTACAGGTAAGTCACATGGACAAAAAGAATCTTGTCCGCAATCCAACAAGCCTTCATGTTACCTAACAGAAGCCAAACTTAATTATGGGTTAATTTATCACTTTCATGTCTACCTGTTTCGTAATTTTGGCAAAGCTCTCCGGTATTGCAAATAGATATTTATTAATTACTGCTGCTTTTTCCAAGAAAAATTTAAAAAAAAAACTTTAAAAGTCTTTTTTTTCCTCTATAACCCAGGTATGAAATCCTCCCGGTTCAGTCTGGTTCAGTCAATTGTCCCTGATTCTGCGAACCGGTAGTAAAAAAAAAAAAGCTTCCATCGATAGCGCGGCTCAGCTGTGAGCAGCGCAATTGTCGGAAGCTTCCTTCCCACTTTTTAAAGCATTGTTTTCCTTCCTAGTCGCCCAAACCAGCAGGGAAAAAAATGCTTTAAAAAGTGAAAAAAAGTTGGCCACCCAGTCACATGACTCCCAGTCACATGACTCCCCCCAAGCCATGCCCACAGAACCAGTGGCAAAAAAATTCAGATTTCACCACTGCTATAACCCAGGGACGTGCAGTCACTAGAGGCAAGGGAGGCGGAGCCTCACCAGTCTCCTCAGGAAAAAGAAAGAAATGTAAATATTTTTTTAAATAATTAAAGCCAAGATAGTTGCTACCAGATTCCAGGTCACAGTGGCTTGGTGTCTGCTTAGTGTTAACCAAAGCAGGAGGCGAGAGAACTCGGGGCCTCTTTTCCATAAGGAATTTTTCGCCTTCTAAAAGTTAATAAAGAGTTAAAAGGCAAAGAAGTTCAGATGGAAAAGAGGCACTAATTCTCCCGCCTCCTGATTTGGAAGCAGCCAATCGTGTCTTCTTGAGCACGCTTACGTTGGGCGGGGCGTGCTTCAGAGGAGAGAGGAGTGGGCGAGAAGGAGGAGGCTGCCTCTTTGCTGCAGACCTGGGCACTTGGCGGCTCCCGCAATGCAAAGTAAGTGCCCCACCATCCCTGATGCTGCCGCCCGCTGCCCCGGCCTGCTTCTCCAGGCTCCGCCGCTGGAAGTCCCGGATCGCCTCTGGGGGAAGGCTGGGTGAGAAGCGGAGCGAAGCTTCTCTGCAGCCTCCCGGTGCTGCCCAGAGGCTCTTGCAGGAGCATGTGTCAGCGGCCGGCGGCCTGGAGCGGCCCCGGCTGTGAGACAAGGGAGCACTTAAAGCAGCCGCTGCTGCCGCCGCCACCACCCCTCCTTCACCCGGCGGGGCGGTGGTGGCGGCAGCGGCAGTGGCTACTTTAAGTGCTCCCTTGTCTCACAGCCGGGGCCGCTCCAGGCCGCCGGCCGCTGACACGTGCTTCTGCAAGAGCCTCTGGGCAGCGCCGGGAGGCCGCAGAGAAGCTTCGCTCCGTTTTTCACTCAGCCTTCCCCCAGAGCCGATCCAGGACTTCCAGCGGCGGAGCTTGGAGAAGCAGTGGACGCAGGCTGGGACAGCGGGGGGGGGGGCAGCGGGGCACTTTGCATCGTGGGAGCCACCAAGCGCCTTTGCTGCAGACCCGGGCGCTTGGTTGCTCCCGCGATGCAAATTCCCCCCCCCGCCGCCGAGGCCGACCGCTGCCCTGCTGAGCCTCACCAGGTATCAACCTCACCGCACATCACTGCTATAACCACATACAAAATGATTTTTTTTTTTAGAGATTATACAGTTTTAATCTGCATAATGGGCAAAACAGAGCAGGGTTGCATTAACTGTTTTTTTTAAAAGCCAATTATGAAACGTTTGCTTTTCTTTCAGAGGTCATCGCCACTGATGCACACAGCCTTCGGTCTGCCTAGCCACACCTGCCTCTTGATTGCCTCGGCCCAACACCTCGCTTGATTTTTATTATAATATAGTTGCTATTCTTCAGCAAAGAAACCAACTAAATTAAAAATAGAAGCAAGCCATATGGTTCTTTCTTTCATGTCAGCCCAGGAAGACAAATCATTAGGAGTGCGACAGCGTTTAATATTCAATAGAAACAGTTAACAATATTTGCCTCAGGACCAATAATAATAAAAAATGAATATTATTTGCCTCAGGACAAATAATGTTTTGAGGAACAGAGTGAAAAATCCCGCCACGTTACGAAAACCGGATCCCCCCAAATAAGCGCAGGCCTATATCCATGTACCCAATTTGCTGAATAACGAAACTTGATTGATGCTCATAAGGAACCCATCAACGATCCTTAAATTTTTCTAAACGACAGAGATTTGCCAATTAAGGAAAAAATTACAAAGTCTGATGGGGCTCATTTTGACTGTACTTAGTCACAAGCTGGTGCACAGGTAGGTATGAGAAGAATTTCACACGACGTTGTGAATTTAAGATCGAGAAATTACTTATCAGGCACACAAAAAAAATCAGGTCTTCACAGGAAGGTCTAATTAAACCGATGTATTCAGTGGTGTGATCCTACCGGTTTAACTGGTTTGGTGATTGCATGCGCGCATGCAGAGTTTGAAGAAAACTTGGCTTCTGCATTACTGCTGGGGAGGAAAACAGCTGAGGCGCAGGAATCCACTCTGCCATGCGACTCAGCTGCGATGATATACTGTATTTTTCGGAGTATAAGACACACCTTTTTCCATCAAGAAAGAGGGTGAAAATCTGTGTGCGTCTTATACACTGAATACAGCATTTTTTTTGCCTCCCGAAACCCTGCCCTCTTTGCATGCATAGCCTTTAGGAGGCTTCCAGGATGCTCCTTGGGGCTGGAGAGGGCAAAAATGAGCAAAGAAATCAGCCATTTTTTGCTCATTTTTGATCCCGCTAGCCCCTACGAGCATTCTATAAGCCTCCTAAAAGCTATGCATGCCCTTTTTTTGACAAAAAAAGAGGCCAATTTTCACGAAAAACTGTTTTTGGGAGGTCTGCGGAGTGCAAAAACTTTTTTTTAATGTGCCGCTTCTAAATCTTGGTGCTTTTTATACACCGGTGCGTCTTATACTCCGAAAAAATATGGTAGGTCAGTATAGTGCTGTGGCAGTCAGGTGGTGCCACTTGATTGTGGTAGTGAACAGGTTCATTGCCAGCTGATCGTTGGAGCTACCGGTTCGTCAGAACCAATCCGAACTGGTAGAATCTCACCCCTGGATTCATTGCTACTCAGGCCTGTGCACAGGAATCTTCTCAACTAACAACAACACTTGTTTGGAGAGAGATAAGGTTCAATGGAATCCAAAGGGAGTTGGACTTAGTTTGTTTGTGGCTACGTAGCGAGTCTGGGCTGATCCGTCTTTTAATTCTGCCCCCGGGTTCTGCCACATCTTCTCCTACATCACCCAAAATTTAAGTATTCCCTTCTATAGCCAGATGAAGCATTTGCTGCCTTCCCACCACTGTTCCCTCTAAGGTGCGCGGCCGCGCGGCCGCGCACATGGCAAGAAACCCCCGCGCAGAGGTTTCTAACTCCCGCGCAGAGGTTTCTTTCAAAGCAAACGTGGGGGAGTCCTTTGCGGGCGGCTAGAACTGGCCGCCCGCAAAGGACCTTCCCAAACTTGTTTCAGCGGCAGCTCTCAGCCTGGCGGCAGCGTCACTCAGACTGTGGAAGGAGGGGGAGGAGGAGGGAACTAAAGAGAGCTTTTACCGAGTCTGCGCCCCACAGCCAGGACTGTCCTTGCGCCCCTCAAGCCGCGTTTCTTCCCCGCAAAGCCCTTCGGGCAACCCGAGAGTTCCGCTTGACGCCAGAAGGGCTTTGCAGGAAGAAACGCGGCGTTTCTTCCTGCAAAGCCCTTCTGGCGCCAAAAGGAACTCTCGGGTTGCCCGAAGGGCTTTGCGGGGAAGAAACGCGGCTTGAGGCGCAAGGACGGTCCTGGCTGTGGGGCGCAGACTCGGTAAAAGCCTCTCTTTGGTTCCCTCCTCCTCCTCCTCCTCCTCCTCCTCCTCCTTCTTTCTGGAGCCCCTTCCTCAAAGATTTGGTACCAAAGCAATGGCGGTGAGGAAGTTGTGTCTTTTGGATTTTGCACTGTTGTCTTTTCAATGGTTCTCAGACTGGTTGAACCTTTAGCAGCTGGGGTGATATTCTTTACTGTTAAGGTTACAATTGGATGTGTTGGACAAATCTTAAAAGATGAAACTTTTATTAAAACGTTTGACTTAACTAAAAACGTCTTCCTTTTTCTTCTTCTTCTTAAATATGATTTATTTATTTATTTTTACTTCAGAAGTTTGATGACCATTGTACAAACTAATCCAACCTAAATGTAGAGGAGGAGAAGAAGGGGGGGGGATTTAAAAAGAGCAGAGGAAAAAGGAAAGAAAGCATGAAGAAAACATAAAGAAAGGGATGGGAGGGAGGGAAGGAAGGAAGGCACTTTATGTTGAAACAGAAAATATTATATAAGGAAGAAAATGGAAATAACTTAGGAAGGAAGGAAGGAAGGAATTGCACTTAATATTGAAGGAAAAGAGAATGAAGGAAAAAGTATTGGAAGGATTGAAAGAAGGAAGGAGGAACAAAGAATTACACTTAATATTGAAATGGAAAAGAAAATATAATGAATGAAAGAAGAAGTATAGGAAGGGAAGGAAGGAAGAAAGAAAGAAACAAAGACTGTTGAAACAGAAAAGATAATATAAGGAAGAAAATGGAAAGACGTATAGGAAGGAAGGAAGGAAAAAAGGAAGACAATGTTGAAATGGAAAAGAATATAAGGAAGAAAATGGAAAAAAGTATAGGAAGAAAGGAAGAAATGTACTTAATATTGAAACAGACAAGGGAATGAAGGAAAAAATATTGGAAGGATTGAAAGAAGGAAGAAAGAATGGAAGGAACAAAGACAATGTTGAAATGGAAAAGAATATAAGGGAAAAAATGGAAAAATGTTAGGAAGGAAGAATTACACTTAATATTGAAACAATTGAATATAATGAAGGAAAAGGAAACAGGAATAAGGGAGGGCTGAAGAATTCTGGGAACTGAAGTCCACCCCTCGTAAAGTGACCAAGGCTGGGAAAAGAATCCGCACTAGGGACAATGCAAGCTATGCTTCACCCCGTCAGTCCATCTTAGCGTGCAAGAAAGACATCAGACAACGCCATAGTTGCTATGGTAGCATTTGGCTATGCGCAGCGATGCTCTCCTGGTCTTTATGGGTGGGAGGGGGGCAGTTGAGCTATGATGCTAATCCCCTCGTGGGAACACAGAGGGTGGGAGAAGAGAACCAAAGAACTTCAAACTCCAAGGTTCTGGAGTGGAGAATAAGGGGATCAACTTTGTCTAAATGATATTGACATATAAAGAACGGTTGTAGGAACTGGGTATGTCCAGTTTGATGAAAAGAAGGACTAGGGGAGACATGATAGCAGTCTTCCAATATCTCAGGGCCCAGGGTTGCTCCAAAGAAGAGGGAGTCAAACTATTCTCCAAGGCACCTGAAGGCTGGACAAGAAGCAATGGATGGAAACTAATCAAGGAGAGAAGCAACCTAGAACTAAGGATAAATTTCCTGACAGTGAGAACAATTAACCAATGGACCAACTTGCCTCCAGAAGTTGGGAATGCTCCAACACTGGAAGTTTTAAAGAAGATTTTGGATAACCGTTTGTCTTAAGTAGTGTAGGGTTTCCTGCCTAGGCAGGGGGTTGGACTAGAAGACCTCCAAGGTCCCTTCCAATTCTATTTCTATTGTATTCTCTATATTCTATTCTTTCTCTGTTCTATTCTAATCTCTTCTGAACTAAATGTTTATCTAGAACTCAAATAAATAGCTGCTTTTTGGTTTTATTTTTTTTAATATTTATCAGTCTCTCTTTTATTCCATACTTCTGGTTGAAAGACTATTCTATGTCATGCTAAACAAATGCATATTCTAGTGGCGGCGGGAGCTCGTTGGCATCTTCAGCAGCAGCCCTGCCTCCTGTGAAAAAACCGAAGATGGAGCAGATCCACGCAGATGACGTTGCTGCAACATGACTGGAGGAGGAATTCTGGGAGTTGAAGTCCACAAGGCTTAAAGCTGTCAGGTTTGAAGACCCCTGGGGTTTTTTTCCTAAAGGGTTAGGGGTGCGAGGGTCTTGTAACTTGACAGCTTTAAGACTTGCACGCTTCAATGCCAGAGTTTCTGAGCCAACATTTTGGTTGCTAAGCAGGACCGTTGTTAAGTGATACTGATATTATATAACACTTTTAATTAAGCGGGTACCTTGAATAAACATAACTTTGAGTTTCAAATAATACTGATTTCGTTGTTGTCTTAGGTGACATCTGTGAAAAAAATTCAGGTGCTCAGGCATGAAAATGTGCCGCTCAAACACTATACTTTTCCGCTCACACTGAAAAAAAATTAGAGGGAACATTGCTTCCCACCCCCTCCCCCTTTCCATCATGAAAATGCCCTGGAAACAGAACACCTTTAGTTGACATGCATTTCCATTCTGTGTTAAGGATGTTTCACCTGTCAAAAGATCCAGGGATGCTCCTGTCAAATTATTGTCACCGGAATTACATGCCACCCTTGAGGACATAGTGGTTGATAGGGAGTCAATGACCCTAGGTGTGTGCACAGGGGGACCTACGTGGCCACGCCAGCCTGCTCTGGCAGTTCCTGTAATGTTAAATTAAGGGAGATGTCAATCAAAGCACTACCTGGGGGAGGGCACCTGAATGGTAAGACACTTAGAAATGAAACACTCTAAAAGCATATTGGAAAAGGTGAAGAGCTGCAGAAGGAACCATTTGTGCTGCTGCTGAGGGGTAACCTATCTCTGGCATCTGAGCTTCCAAGGGTCCATCAAATCCAAACTTGATCTTGAAGGGATGGAGAAATGAGTTGGAGGGGAGGGGAACTGTCTGGTGAACGTTACCTGGAACAGTCAGGCATTTTCTGCTTCAGAAAAGTAGGAAGTCTTGGCCACACAACCTCTATAAGTCGTCCCTGAGTTATGACCATAATGGAGCCTGCCCATTATGGTCATAAGCCCTAATGATCATAAAATTGGTTGCCTGTGTGAAACCTGCCGTTGTTAAGTGAAGCCATCTTTTACAGTGGTGCCATTTCGCTGCAAACCGGGAGTGAGTGCAAAGACCATGTAAAATGTGGTCACGTCAGAGGTGGTATTCAAACAGTTCTGACAGGTTCTGGAGAACCAGTAGAGGAAATTTTGAGTAGTTCGGAGAACCGGCAAATAGGCTGGCCCTGCCCCTTCTGCCTCCCAGCCGATCTTCTTTTGTTGCCCTGAACAGGAGAACGGAGCTGGAAAGCAGGTTAGTGGGGTGTGGAGTGAATGGGGATTTTGTAGTATCCTTCCCCTACCATGCCCACAAAGCCATGCCACACCCACAAAGCCATGCCTACAGAACTGGTAGTAATTTTTTTTGAAATCCACTACTGGGTCACATGACTGCAAATGGTTGTAAATGTCACCATGTTGCCAAGCATCCAAAGTGTGGAGAGAAGAGAGAGAGGAGGGGAGAGAGGGAGGAGAAACAGAGAGAGAGGAGAGAGAGAGGAGAGGGAGAGAGGGGGGAAGAGAGTGGAGAGAAAGAGGAAAGAGAGAGAGGAAAGAGAGTGAGAGAGGGGGGGAGAGAGAAATAAGAGGGAGAGAGGAGAAAGGGAAGAGAGGGGGAAAGGGAGGGGATATGGGGAGAGAGAGGAGAGGGGGAGAGAGAGATAAGAGTGAGAGAGGAGAAAGGGAAGAGAGGGGGAGAGAGAGAGGAGATGGGGAGAGAGAGGAGAGAGAGAGGAGAGAGGGGAGAGACAGAGGAGAGACAGAGGAGAGAGAGAGAGAGTTGAGAGAGAGGAAAGAGAGGGGGTGAGATGTGGTGGAGAGAGAGATCATCCCACCTTTGGTTCCAAATCCTAAGCTCCCCTTTTCAGGTAGGTCATAAATTTGAATGGTCATTAATGACTGGTGGTAAGTTGAGAACGATCTGTATGCATGATGCATTTTTGATCTCTATGCATCACTTCGTTGAATATGATTCTGACTCCCCCAAAGGTTGTTCCCCCACACCTTACAAACAATAAACCTAACAGCATTACATTTGCTGGAAAGACTTGATATGTGAGCAGTGGGTGGAGGCTGTCACACTGATGAATGGTGTAATTTAAGGAGAGGTGTAACTGCAGGTTTGTGATGGAAGTTTATTAGAATTGTGAATACAGAATAAAAACTAAGTCAAGATGATAGATAGGACGTGGTGGCTCAGTGGCTGAGACACTAAGCTTGTCGATTAGAAAGGTTGACAGTTCAAATCCCTAGTGCCGTGTAATGGAATGAGCTCCCATTATTTGTCCCAGCTTCTGCCAACCTAGCAGTTTGAAAGCACGTAAAAAATGCAAGTAGAAAAATAGGAACCACCTTTGGTGGGAAGGTAACAGCGTTCCGTGCGCCTTTGGCGTTTCATCATGCTGGCCACATGACCACGAAGATGTCTTCAGACAGCGCTGGCTCTTCGGCTTTGAAACAGAGATGAGCATTGCCCCCTAGAGTCAGGAACAGTTAGCACATATGTGCGATGGGAACCTTTACCTTAAAGATGATAGAACTTGCAGCGATGGCAAAATCAATTGCTTTGATTTGAGATAGGACATCATCTAAGTTTAAGGATGATTGGAAATTCCTTGTTGAGTTTTTGCGAGAAACATAAAAGCCAGTTCTGATGAGGCAGTTATACACATGGGGGTACAGCCCTGATGTCCTGGGTGTGATATCACACCTTGTTTGAAATTTTCTTCTGATTATGCCGTGCCTGAAATTGGCTAATAGACAGTCCCACAGCAAGGTAAAGCAAATGGCAATTTAGTATTGGAAATCACAACTAAGAAAAAGTCACTGATGAGGCTGAGAAGGAAGGAAGATTTTTTTTTATAGTAACAATCCCAGTAAGGGATAGACATGACAGTTAAGGACAGATCATTGGACAACCGAATGAAAAATCTACATGGGTTATTGGGAGGGAGACTGAAGGAGCCCTAACTTAGAATAGTATAGAGCTGGAAGGGACCTTGGAGGTCTTCTAGTCCAGCCCCCTGCTCAAGTAGGAGATCCTATGCCATTTCAGATAAGTGGCTGTCCAGTATCTTCTTCGATGATGAAGCACCTACAACATCGGAAGGCAAGCTGTTCCACTGGATAATTGTCCTCACTGTTAGAAAGTTTCTTCTTAATTCCTAGTTGATTCTCTTCCTAATTAGTTTCCATCCATTGTTTCTTGTCCTGCACACAGGGGCTTTGGAAAATAAATTGGACCCCCCCCTTCTTCTTTGTGGCACTCTCCTGAATACTGGAATTCTGCTATCATGTCCCCCACCCCCCTATTCCTTCTAGCCAAACCCAAATCCTACAACCATTATTCATATGTTTTGGGTTTTCATATGTCTTCAGGTCTTAATCCTTTAACAGAACAGAACAGAATAAAATAGAATAGAATAGAATAGAATAACAGAGTTGGAAGGGACCTTGGAGGTCTTCTAGTCCAACCCCCTGCTTAGGCAGGAAACCCTACACTACTTCAGACAAATGGTTCTCCAACATCTTCTTAAAAACTTCCAGTGTTGGAGCATTCACAACTTCTGAAGTAAAGGTGTTATATTGATTAATTGTTCTGTCAGGAAATTTTTCCTTAGTTCCAAATTGCTTCTCTCCTTGATTAGTTTCCACCCATTGCTTCTTGTTCTGCCCTCAGGTGCTTTGGAGAATAGCTTGACTCCCTCTTCTTTGTGGCAACCTTTGAGATAGTGGAACACTGCTATCATGTCTCCCCTGGTCCTTCTCTTCACTAAACTAGCTATGCCCAGTACCTGCAACCGCTCTTCATATGTTTTAGTCTCCAGTCCCCTAATCATCTTGTTGCTCTTCTCTGCACTCTTTCTAGAGTCTCAACATCTTTTTTACATCGTGGCGACCAAAACTGGATGCAGTATTCCAAGTGTGGCCTTACCAAGGCATTATAAAGTGGTATTAACACTTCACGTGATCTTGATTCTATCCCTCTGTTTATGCAGCCTAGAACTGGGTTGGCTTTTTCCATCTTCCACCATTGATGATGAACAAGCTGCTGGCATTCATGTCACCTGCAGGAGAGCAAGTAAATCACATATATTATCATGTAAATGATATGACTTTTATAACTTCAGCTTTGACTTCATGAATCTTTTGATGTAAATGGGGCATCTAATTGATATCTTATTTTAGCATCCCTTCCTTCCTCCTACACGACAACAATCATAGCTTATTGGCATCACTCTGCATGGGGGGGATTTTTCATTGTACATATAGCTAAGCATTATAACAGATGACAAAAGATAAATTCTATGGTTTTCCTAAATCAGTCTATGATGCTCAATGGGTTAAACCAGAACCATCAAGGAAGGCTGGCTTCATACATCGCGTGGCAGTGAATTTGGTTGGTTTTGCATTGCATTTGGTTTTTGCTTCACCATTCAAATGGGCTTATTAGTGAGCTGTGATTAATAAACAGTGACTTCACTGATTTTTTTAACAGGGCTGATGAGTCACTTTAAATCCCTTTGGGGACAGCCAAGATTTGATGAGACACATTCAGCACCACGGAGAGCTCCCTTTACAAACAGGGGGGGAGACAGAGAGAGACAGAAAGAGACAGAGAGAGAGAGAGAGAGAGAGAGAGAGAGAGAGAGAGAGAGAGAGAGAGAGACGGAGACAGACAGACAGATACACACACAGAGGGAGGGTGGGAGATGGAGAGAGAGCAACAGAGACAGAAAGAGACACACAAAAAGAGAGGGGGTAGAGAGAGATAGAGACAGAGAAGAGAAAGAGGGAGGGGGAGAGAGAGAGAGAGAGAGAGAAGAGACACAGAGAGACAGGGGGAGGGAGGGGGAGGGAGGGAGATAGAGAGAGACACAGAGAGAGAGAGAGAGAGAGAGAGACAGACAGACAGACAGAGACAGACAGACAGAGGCACACACACACACAGAGACAAATACACAGAAAGAGGGAGGGAGAGAGGGAGACAGAAAGAGACACAGAGAGAGACAGATACACACACAGAGGGAGGGAGGGAGGGAGGGAGGGAGAGCAACAGAGACACAAACAGAGAGGGGGGAGAAAGAGAGAGAGAGAGAGAGAGAGAGAGGAGAGAGAGAAAGAGGGACGGGGCATTGAGAAAAGTGGAAACAATACTGGTCCATTAAGAAAGGCAGGCTAGAGTCAATGGACAACAGGATAAAATCGATTACAGGTGCCTTATGGCATTAGGACTACGGAAGTAATAATTAAGACCCGTCTTGAGCCTTTGCGAAACAAGTAAAACCAATCAAATCATAAAAGACACACAAAGCAAGCCTCTGGATTACAAAATGCTGTAAAAGCAGTATAAAAGCCCATGTACAAGAACAATCAGTTGTTCAGCTGACCCAGAACGGCACGTTGTCTTTTTGTGGTTCTGTTCACCAATAAATGGACCTTCTTGTCAATCAGCCTCCAGCCTCTGTTTTATTTCCAGCATCTTTCTCCCAGCTTGGAACTGAACCAGATGGATTTTTTTCTTCCAACCAAGCTATTAACAAGCACTGATCTCTCTCCCTCTCCCTCCCTCCCTCCCTCCCTCCCTCCCTCCCTCCCTCTCTCTCTCTCTCTCTCTCTCTCTGTGTGTGTGAGAGAGAGAGAGAGAGAGAACCAGAGTTCTTGTTAAAAAGGTTAGTCAGAACACAGGCAATGATCAAGCAAAAATCAGAATGAACTGCTTAATCGTGTGTATGAGAAATCAAGCCAGTCTTGTATTTTACTGTCAGTGGAAAGTCTCTTTTTTTTAAATAGGAGAGTATGGACTATTAAACTCAATTATCCTGATGGGTCCTGTGTCATGAGGTGTAAAACTTGTCCAGCCTGGATAATTGGCAAGAGATCAAGTCACAGTTTCCCCGTCAGTCATCAGAAATGGACTGCAGAATCTTTGATCAGCGAACAAGCTCTCTGCCTTTTTTGTCTCCTTTAGAGGAAGTTACTTGTCAAGGTTATAAAGCTAACGTGAAAACAAAAAGAAGGAAGGAGGAGAAAATAAAGAGGCCACATCCAAATTTCAAAAAAAAAAAAAAAAAAAGCCAGAAGGGAAGTGATGTTGAGCTAGTAAAAGAGTACAGCCCAATGAAGAGTTAACAATTAAACACAAGAGAATCAGATTCAGATTCAATTTCACACTTAACCATAAGCATGTGGTGGCTCAGTGGCTAAGACGCTGAGCTTGTCTATCAGAAAGGTTAGCAATAGCAATAGCAGTTAGACTTATATACCGCTTCATAGGGCTTTCAGCCCTCTCTAAGCGGTTTACAGAGTCAGCATATTGCCCCCAACAACAATCCGGGTCCTCATTTTACCCACCTCGGAAGGATGGAAGGCTGAGTCAACCTTGAGCCTGGTGAGATTTGAACAGCCGAACTGCTGAACTGCAGTCAGCTGAAGTAGCTTGCAGTGCTGCATTTAACCACTGCGCCACCTCGGCTCTATAGGTTGGCAGTTCAGCGGTTCAAATCCCTATTGAAGCGTAACGGAGTGCGCTCCCGTTACTTATCCCAGTTTCTGCCAACCTAGCAGTTTGAAAGCACTTAAAAAATGCAAGTAGAAAAATAGGAACCACTTTTGGTGGGAAGGTAACAGTGTTCCATGTACCGTCAGCGTTTAGTCATGCCAGCCTCATGACCACGGAGTTGTCTTCAGACAGCGCTGGCTCTTCGGCTTTGAAATGGAGATGAGCACCGCCCCCTAGAGTTGAGAACAACTGGCACATATGTGCGAGGGGAACCTTTACCTTGGTTGACTCTGAACTAGTTACTGCATGCTTTCATACACAGATAACAGATTAACAGAGTTGGAAGGGACCTTGTAGGTCATCTAGTCCACCTCCATGCCCAAGCAGGAGACCCTGCCCCATTTCTGACAAAAGCCAGTCCAATCTCTTCCTGAAAGCCTCCAGTGATGAAGCTCCCACAACTTCCTAAGGCAACATCTGTTCCTTTGGTTGATTGTTCTCACTGTCAGAAAGTTCCTCCTTGTTTCTAGGTTGAATCTCTCCTTGGTCAGTTTCCATCCATTATTCCTTGTCTGGCCTTCAGGTGCTTTGGAAAAATAGCTTGACTCCCTACTTTTTTATTATCTTTTCCAGTATTTTCCTGGGTATTGATGTTTGGCTGAGTCTGGATTGTTGTTGTTTATTCCCCTCCCCCTTTTTTTTTGAAGATGGGAACCCCATCAGCTCTTCTCCAGTCTTCTGGTAGTTCTCTGGTGCTCCAGGATTTTTGAAAAATGTGATACAGTGTGTCAGATCCTCTCCATTAGATAATTAGGAAAGAAGACCATGAGACTCCATGAGTAGAAATCAAGTGTACTTTTACTAATTATAAATGATTAAAGGCATAGCGAAGCGAAGTCTGATTATTTAGGCGCGAAAGCGATTGATATATAGAATAGCCCATTCCCCACCCCTTGGCATCACAGTTACAGTCCAATCATAATTCTCCCAAGTGTCAGGTGTGAGATAACTTCAAAAGGCATCACGAAGATGGAATGTCGGTGCCGTTAGTCCTGGCGGGAACCTCCTCTGCATGCGTAGTCCGACAGGCAGCTGAACTCCAGAACCTTCCTCCAGCACAATGAGTAACCCCTCCCAAATACCATGCCCTCCCTCCCCGTTTCATGGCAGCCGAAGCAACAGCAAAGCAGAGGCTGACACAGTGGTTCTGAGATGACATCGGCCAATTCCTTTAGAACTCTGGGATGTAATCCATCAGGTCCCAGGGATATGTATTCATCAGGAACAGACAGTGGTTCTCTTACCTTTTTTTGTTTTGTTATTTTAACTTTTATTCTGTCTTGTTCAGTTTGTGGTCCTGCGATGTGCAAATGTACCCATTCCATTTTGTAAATGGAATGATTCACACTACAGCGCACTGCATGTGAACCAGATCGCACGACTTGTTTAACACATTGGGAATTCTTTATTTCAACTTTCAATGTAGGGTTACATCAAGTTTATGAATCTGCCTATGGAGACCTGTAGAAGAAGGATGCACCAAGCCCTGAACCTGAGCAGAGCTTCTGAATTGCATTGTTTGTTGCTGTCTAATTGGACATCAAAGCAGGTGACTTGAAGGATGTGCTATTTTGCTAGTCTGCTAGTTCACTAGTTTGCCAGTAACACAGTTGTTCAATGAATCTGGCATCTCCATTCACTTTGATGGCTAGGAGGTTGCAAAAGGGGATCCCATGACCCTGCAGGCATCATATATGTGAGTCATTTGCCAAGGGTCCAAATTTTCCTCAAGTGACCACAGGAATGCTGCAACAGTTGTAAGTGGGAATAGCCCGTTTTTGCAGTGCTTTTTGTCACTTTGTCCCAAAAGTCCTTTTTCAGGAGGCACCTTTCCTGTTTTTTCTTTGAAGACGTTTCACTTCTGATCCAAGAAGCTTCTTCAGTTTTGACAGGACAGTAGGGAATGGAAGGATTTATATTCCTTGAAGACAGTGTACAAAAGAACTTGTGCGTAAGTTAACATATATATGATAGATAGATAGATAGATAGAGCCAAGGTGGCGCAGTGGTTAAATGCAGCACTGCAGGCTACTGCTAGATCAGCAGGTCAGCGGTTCAAATCTCACCGGCTCAGGGTTGACTCAGCCTTCCATCCTTCCGAGGTGGGTAAAATGAGGACCCAGATTGTTGGGGGCAATATGCTGACTCTCTGTAAACCGCTTAGAGAGGCCTGAAAGGCCTATGAAGCGGTATATAAGTCTACTGCTATTGCTATATTAAAAGATAGATAGATAGATAGATAGATAGATAGATAGATAGATAGATAGATAGATAGATAGATAGATAGATAGATAGATAGATAGATAGTGAGTTACAACCCCCGGTATGCCCAAATATGGGAGGAAGTTCACTACTTCCATTCTCTGTCCATCGGCTCGTCACAAGAGACCATCCAGGCAGAAACCCAATATTTTTACTGTTGCCTTTTGTTACATTTGTGTTGTATTTGTGCTGATAAATAAATAAAGAGAGACTAGTATAGATCTATTTCAAGCTATTTAGCTCTCATCAGCTAGCCATACCCTTACTGGGATTCGAACCTGTGCTGTATTGCATCTTAGGCAGATGTGTTAACCACTAAGCCACAGAGTTCGACTCCTTATCAGCTGAGCCGGGGTGATAGGTATCTATTTAGAGTTACAACCCCCGGTATGCCCAAATATGGGAGGAAGTTCACTACTTCCATTCTCTGTCCATCGGCTCGTCACAAGAGACCATCCAGACAGAAACCCAATATTTTTACTGTTGCCTTTTGTTACAAATACAAATACAAATACAAATACATATACATATACATATATATATATACACACACACACAGACACACACACACACACACACATACATACATACATACATATACACATACATGCACACAGACACACAGACATACACACAGACACACACACACACACAAAGCTTGGAAGGCTAGAATGGCAATGGGTATCAGACTCCTCTTTTCTTTTTTTCTACTTCATTTTTTTTTTTTTTTTTTTTGAAAACTGGATCAATATCCAGATGAGGAAACCTTAAAATTTCGAAACATGCTGGCTGGAATTCAAAATATTTTAGAAGGATTTGGGAGATTTGAGAAAAAGTTGGATAGACTATTGTTTATCACAGCAAAAGATGATGGGGTTGGAGCCCCAAAAATTAAAGAAGAGAATGAAAATATAGAAGATAAAGTCAAAAGAATAGAGGAACTTATTAATGGAGCAAATATGGGTGAAATCGGAAAGAAGGGAAGATGGAAAAGATGGAGCTTTATCTCATATTTCAAGATATGGGGGGGAAAGGGGTGATAATGATTGAGCTAAAAAGAGAAACTTATTCAGAAATAAGTTTGACAACCAAAGACAAGCTAATGTTAATAACAATTCAAGGGTAATGAGACTATTTGAGAGATCTTTTAAGCAATAAAGTGCGGAGAGAAATTTATAAAAACTTTATAAAGGAACTGAAAAGAGAATTGACACAACAATTGACAAGAGAGATAAGACTGTTTTGCCATTGGAAAGATACAGGTTGATAATGAAAGTTGATGATAAAAAGTTAGCTGATTTTGGGTGATTAATAAGTAGGGGTTTTAGTATTTTGTAGATTGTTTTAGATTATCATTGAATGTTTATTCGTTAACATATAATTAACTATGACAATAATAATGAAATGATAACCTTAATTACTATAGGTAACTTGGTTATAAATTCTAAATTGGGACTTGGTGAAAAGACCTATAAATTTTATTAATAAATTTTTCTTTAGATCTTGTTATAAAGGTATAATTACTTTGGGTCTAAAGAGAGGAGATGTGATATAAATACTAAATATTTTTTTCATTAACAACAATAATAACAAGGAAATGTTAATGGATATTTTTGGTGATTAATAAGTAGGAATGTTAGCATTTTGTAGATTGTTTTAGATTTTTATTAAATGTTCATTTGTTAACATATAATTAACTATAGTAATAATGAAATGATAACCTTAATTAGTAAAAATAACTTGGATATAAATTGTAATTTGGGACTTAGGGAAAAGACCTATAAATTTTATTAATTAATTTTTGTTTAGAGCTTGCTATAAAGGTATAATTTCTTTTGGGCCTGATGAGAGGAGAGGTGATATAAATAGTAAATAATTTTTAGTTAACTACAATAATAACAAGGAAATGTTAATGGATAATGTTTAATGATATATATGGGTGTGTTATACTAGTAAAAGCAAATTGGATATAAGCTTTAAACTGTGAGTTGGGGGGAAAGGGGGGGAATGCTTAGATATTTTACTAACTGAATTTGTTTCAGAATATGTCATAAAGGTGTAATGTTATTGTTGTGTCTTTAAATACAAATGATTTTAGATAAAAACATGTTTAAATAATTGTAATTAAATGAGAATTGTGATACAGGGATAGTAAAATACATAAATTTTCTTTTTTGATTTAAAATGTACAATTCAATTTGAATGAAGTATATGTAAGGATTATGAAGAAACGCACGAAATGTAACCAATTGACACACTTTCTACAAGATGTAACGAAAGATGATTATTTTTGTGTGTATGTTTTTGTTTAATTAAAACAATAAAACTTTTTCAAAAAAAAAAAGAACAGTTATCCTCCACCAAATCCCTGGGTTTAGAAATTATGCACAAGATGAACTGAATTTCTTGGATTAGAAGCAAAACATCTCCAAGAATATACAGGGGATTCTGCCAATTTTTTTCAGGAATCCCATTCATGATAAAAGTAATATCATGGGGATTGCAGGAGTAATTTCATTTCATGTTATCTCTTGAGATTTCATTGCAACTATGGGAATTTATGATACCTTGGTCTTTCCACCCACACTCTTGTCAATCTCATCCCTAAAGAAGGGCAACAACTCTATTCAAAAGTTCTTCTTTGAAATAACTGCAAAACAAATTATCTTTCATCACATTGAATGAGAACTGGCAGAAAAGTAGCAGAAGGATTTCTCTGGCAAAATGTAATGTTTTTAAATAAATATGGATCCTACTGGAGTTATTGAGTAGATTAAAGATGCCCATAAATTGAGCATGTTATTTTCATGATAATGATATGAAATTTGGAGATTTTTATTCTCAGATGTTTCTTTTTGGTTCCCAATCTAGTGAATAATCCTAGGTTTCCAAGTGGACTTCCATTCAAATACTAACCAGCAGTGGTGTTTATGGTTAGACAGGATTAGTTACCTGTAGATAAGAAGCACAATAAAATCAACAATATATAGTTCACCCTAGCTATCAAGTCTAATTTTCAGTAATAAAACTCCTTCCCCTTCTTCTTCTTCCCATTCTCTTTCTCTGGTTGTTGTTGTTGTTTTGTTGTTGTTGTTGTTGTTGTTCTTCTTCTTCCTCTTCCTCTTCCTCTTCCTCCTCCTCCTCCTCCTTCTCCTCCTCCTTCTCCTCCTCCTCCTCCTCCTCCTCCTCCTCCTCCTCCTCCCCCTTCTCTTTCTCTGGTTCTTCTTCTTCTTCTTCTTCTTCTTCTTCTTCTTCTTCTTCTTCTTCTTCTTCTTCTTCTTCTTCTTCTTCTTCTTCTTCTTCTTCTTCTTCTCTTCCTCCTCCTCCCATACTCTCTTATGAACAGACTGCTGTTCATAATACCATTTGACCCAGTTCCAAAATACCAAAGCAATCAGATGCACATGGGGTGGAATGGACCCTACAGTCCCCATTCTCCATGACTGATTTTTATTTAAAAAATAGAAAGCTCCTGAGTAGTCTTGAAATATTTATAAACAGAATTTCACGCATCGGTGCCAAGATATCCCATTCTGCACAGATGTGTGTGCGTGCACACATTTATGTGTGCATGTGTGCATGTGTGAAGATACACAGAATGTGAGAATGAATAAAATGACATACATCTGGAAAAACAAGCTCAAAACACCCACTGAAGAAGAACTTCTTGACGATGAAACCAAAATAGAAATCAAAGTTTTCTGAGCTAAGGAAAGGCAATTTATTCACCCCAGATGGCCACATCAAAAATTCATGAATGATTTGGGAAGGCTATTGCTAGCAGAGACGAACATTTAGTTTTGAGGCAATCAACTGCTCCCTTGTGACTGAGTTTGACTTGTCTATGCTTGGAAAGGGAGCAGAACCAGGCTTGTTGAATGCTTGGATGATCCTCATTGCTGTAGGCTAAATTGGGAAGTCACAAACATCCCAGATAAAAACCATTACAAACCACTTCCATACTTTTGCCAAGAAAAACAGCAGAAATGGGCCCATGAAATTACAGACAAGGATGGATGATTTGAAGGAGCATTTTTATTATTCTGCTGTGGTTGTTGTGTCTTTGAGTCAGTTTTGAGTCATGGCAAATGCCTGGGTTAGTCCCTGTACTTTTCCCGGCAATATTTCTTTTTCAGGAATTGGTTTGCCATTGTCTCCTTCCTAGGGTGAGAGAGAGGGAGAGTAGCCCAACAACACCCAGCAGGATTTGTGCCTAACACAGTCTCTTGCGTTCTAGTTGGTGTCTTCATAACTACATCAAACTGGCTCTTTTCTAAAGTACAGGAAGTCCTTGACCCACAGCTGAGCCCAAAATGTTTGCTGCTAAGCAAGGGAAAGGCAAAAGTTCCCCTCGCACATATATGCTAGTCGTTCCCGACTCTAGGGGGTGGTACTTGTTAGGAATATAATCTAATGGTTGGGTTGGCAATATATAAATCATGTAACAATGTTGTACCTGTTTCTTTAAATTATACTGTAAAATGTGATTGGTTGCTGTTTCCTCAATCGGCCACAAGAGGGAGCCAGAATGACTGTTAGCTCTCTGTTTGCGCAGCGGAGGCGTGCTGGGCCCATAACCAGTGTTAGGTAAGCTCCCCGTTGGGAGAGCGAGTGCGTTCAGAGAAGCGTTGTGAGAGTTGTGTTGGAGAATACACAAACCAGCATACAGAGACACTGCAGTTTATATAGGCTTTTACTTTCATGGAAATAGAGATATCAGAGTCCATCAAACATTCCAAGTCATACACGGATAAGACAGTCAGTCATCAATGTCTTTCAGTTAAGGGATAATCCAAATAACATAGTCCAGTATCATATAATCAGTTCAGTACTCAAAGTTTGCTAGCAGTTGTAAAACTTACAATAGCTCACAGCACTTTCTAACAGCCAGCTTCCAAAACACTCAGATCAGATCAGCCCAGCATCTAACAAACAGAGAGCTAACAGTCATTCTGGCTCCCTCTTATGGCTGATTGAGGAAACAGCAACCAATCACATTTTACAGTATGATTTAAAGAAACAGGTACAACATTGTTACATGATTTATATATTGCCAGCCCAACCATTAGATTATATTCCTAACATTACTCCTCTTCATTTCAAAGCCGAAGAACAAGCACTGTCCGAAGACGTCTCCATGGTCATGTGGCTAATGCCAAAGGAGCATAGAAGGCTGTTACCTCCCACCAAAGGTGGTTCCTATTTTTCTACTTTCATTTTTAAATGCTTTCGAACTGCTAGACTGGCAAAAGCTGGGACAAATACCGGGAGCTCACTCCGTTAAGAGGCACTAGGGATTCGAACCGCTGAACTGCCGACCTTTCTGATCGACAAGCTCAGCGTCTAAGCCACTGAGCTACTGCATCCCTCTAGCTGCTAAGCAAGACAGTTGTTAAATGAATTTTGCCCCATTTAATGACCTTCCTTTCCACAGTTGTTAAGTGAAGCACTGCTGTTGTTAAGTTAGTAACGAAGTTGTTCAATGCATCTGGCTTCTCCATTAACTTTGCTGGTCAGAAGATCACAAAAGGGGATCCCATGACCCTGCAGGCATCATGTATGTGAGTCATTTGCCAAGTGTCCAAATTTTCCTCAAGTGACCACAGGAATGCTGCAACAGTTATAAGTGGGAATAGCCCATTTTTGCAGTGCTTTTTATCACTTTGCCCCAAAAGTGCTTTTCCAGGAGGCAACTGGATTTTCTTATTTTTTTTCTTTGTATATGTTTTGCTTCTCACAGTATAACCTTTATTGTCATTGTACAAAATAAATACAATTAAACTCTTCTCATCCAAAAAGCTTCTTCAGTTCCAACAGGCTGGTGGGGAATGTAAGGATTTATATTCCTTGCAGACAGCTGGTCATTTGCATCCTTTTAGAGGGTCGTTGAAGGACTTGGGGGTTTCTCTGTATCCTTGGGGCCAAAGGATGCAACAAGGAAGTCCAGTTGCCTCTTCGAAAAAAGCACCTTTGGGACAACCATGACCTGGATGACTGAGAATCTCTACAGGCTGTTGTCACTTTGAACTGCCTGAGGAGGAGTTTGGACTAGAAGACCTCCAAGGTCCCTTCTAACTCTGTAATTCTGTTATTATACATAAGAATACACTGAAGAGGTATAAACCTCATCCTGTAGGTCTTGAATTGGTAGAGAAAAGGATCTTGGCAGAAGTGGTATTCAGCCAGTTCGGACCGGTTTGCCTGAACCAGTATTGGAAATTGTGGGTGGGCCCCAGGGGTGAAACCCAACAGGTTCTGACAGGTTCTGGAGAACAGGAAGCAGAACTTTTGAGTAGTTTGGAGACCCGATAGCGGAAATTTTGAGTAGTTTGGAGAATCAGGAAATGCCACCTCTGGCTGGCTCCAGAGTGGGGTGGGAATGGATATTTTGCAGTATCCTTCCCCTGCCATGCCCACCAAGCCACACCACACCCACCAAGCCACACCACACCCACCAAGCCACGCCCACAGAACCGGTAGTAAAAAAATTGAATTTCACCACTGGTGGGCCTGCCCTCCTGCCCCGGCTCTGTGCTGTCCTATTTAGGCATGTTTTCAAGCCACACGCATGCATGCAAGCCAGGCGCATGATCAAAGTGAATGTGCGGAAGGCCAAGCACATGCACATGCTGACATTTGCAAACCGGTAGGGAAAGTAAGTGAACACTACCCCTGGATCTTTGCCAACGTTGTGAGTGGTTCATTTCTGTCAATCTATCTATTTGTTTTGAGTGATGGGAAGGAGGTTCACACAGGCATCAATGGATCATTTCTCATCTAGCACTGGAATTATTAGGGAGGAGAAATGTTAGCTGCTGGAAACAAAAGGACCGGGATACTTTTGCATACAGATTTTATAGCATAGTTATTGATGTGTTATGAGTTATTCATAAGATGCACAGTTTCCACCTATATTCCTGGCACAGCCATGCACTTGGAGATTCATCATTATGCTTATATTCCTCCACTGTTTATAAGAGTCAGAAAATAATTCTCCTCCTGCTTAGTATTATTAGACCAATTGTTACTCTTGGCTTCTTCTGCAGAGAAAGGAAAAGAAAATCCACAGACTAAAAAATGCATTAGCCTCCAGTTCAAAGCTCAAAAATTAAGATCCCATGAAGTGTTAATACCACTTTATAATGCCTTGGTAAGGCCACACCTGGAATACTGCATCCACTTTTGGTTGCAATGATGTAAAAAAGATGTGGAGACTCTAGAAGGAGTGCAGAGAAGAGCAACAAAGATGATTAGGGGACTGGAGGCTAAAACATATGAGGAATGGTTGCAGGAACTGTGTATGTCTAGTTTAATGAAAAGAAGGACTAAGGGTGACATGATAACTGTCTTCCAATATCTCAGAGGCTGCCACAAAGAAGAGGGAGTCAACCTATTCTCCAAAGCACCTGAGGGTAGGACAAGAAGCAATGGGTGGAAACTAATCAAGGAGAGAAACAACTTAGAACTGAGGAGAAATTTCCTGACAGTTAGAACAATTAATCAGTGGAACAACTTGCCTCCAGAAGTTGTGAATGTTCCAACACTGGAAGTTTTTAAGAAGAGATTGGATAACCATTTGTCTGAAGTGGTGTAGAGTTTCCTACCTAAATAGCGTGACCCGACAAAAGCGCGAACGTCATAAGCGCGCCAACAACATCACGGCGCTAAAACCGCAATGTCAAAAGCGCGCCGACAACAGCACGCCAACAGAAGCGCAATTTAATTTAAGGTAAGGTTTAGGTTTAGGGTTAGGTTTAGGGTTAGGTTTAGGGTTAGGTTTAGGGTTAGGTTTAGGGTTAGGTTTAGGGTTAGGTTTAGGGTTAGGTTTAGGGTTAGGTTTAGGGTTAGGTTTAGGGTTAGGTTTAGGGTTAGGTTTAGGGTTAGGTTTAGGGTTAGGTTTAGGGTTAGGTTTAGGGTTAGGTTTAGGGTTACGTTACAGCGCGCTTCTGTCGGCGCGCTTTTGTCGGCGTGCTTTAGGGCTAATTCGTCACTCATTCGTCGCGCGGTTTTGTCACCGCACTTTAGTCACCGCGGTTTAGTCAGGCGCGCTTTTGTTGTGCGCGCATTTGTGGTGGAACCCCTAAATAGGGGGTTGGACTAGAAGACCTCCAAGGTCCCCTCCAACTCGGTTATTCTATTCTAAAAAAACATAAATATATGGAGTTGCTTTTCTAACTGTGTTCAAATTTCATACTGATCCTGATTTATTTAAACATGGTTTGTTTATAAGACACAATGGGCTAGGTCCATCCAATGTACTAAGTTACAGCTCCTGCTTTGCAAAACTGGAAGGCTTGAGTCACTCAATAAATAAAGACCAATTCCCACCTGATAACATTTGGTGCAGTCCTCAAATCCTGTTAATTTGGCGAGGTTTTCAGTACAAGAAATTTCCCTCAAATGTCACAAATATCAATTCTCATCTGCCCAAGATATCATGACCAATTTGTAAGGTTCTCTTGGAATATGTCATGCAAAACACTTGGAAGGTTTTATAGTAATTATAGCAATAAAAAGGTAAACGTTCCCCCCACACATGTGTTCTAGTCATTCTCAACTCTAGGGGGCAGTGCTCATCTCCATTTCTAAGCTGAAGAGCCAGCGCTGTCCAAAAACGTCTCTGTGGTCATGTGGCTGGCATGACTAAATGCCGAAGGCGCACGGAACACTGTTACCTTCCCACCAAAGGTGGTTCCTATTTTTCTACTTGCATTTTTGACATGCTTTCGAACTGCTAGGTTGGAAGAAGCTGGGACATGTAACGGGAACTCACTCCATTACGTGGCACTAGGGATTTGAACTGCTGAACTGCTGACCTTCTGATTGACAAGGCCACTGAGCCATCGTGTCCCAATTATAGCAACAGCAGTTAAACTTATATACTGCTTTACAGTGCTTTACAGCCCTCTCTAAGCGGTTTACAGAGTCAGCCTATTGCCCCCAACAATCTGGGTCCTCATTTTACCACCTTGGAAGAATGGAAGGTTGAGTCAACTTTGAGTCTGGTGAGATTTGAACTGCCAAATTGCAGGCATCTGTCAGTCAACAGAAATAGCCTGTAGTACTGCACTCTAACCACTGTGCCACCATGGCTCATTATGCCTGGATTATAAATTAGGCTGTCTTTCATGATGATGATGATGATATCCTCCATTTTTCTTAAGAAAAAGCAAGTATATATGAGAAGTTCATGCAACTCAACTGGGTTGACTCCTGAATTCTGTATGGACAAATGCTCATTATTTTTGACTTGTAGGGCTGCCAATCATCTTTATGATGTGGATCAGGTTATCTGAGGTACCATCTCAGTGCAATGGCCCACACCATTTGGTTCTGCAGAAGCAGCACGTTGCAAATCCCATTTGTCAATGAGTTTCAGTTGGTGGAGTCTAGGAGAAGGACCTTTTCTGCCATGGCCCTCCAGACTTTGGACCATCTTGCCATTGGAGGCAAGTCTACCACTACCCTTCCCAAAAAGGGCTTTAAAACTCTGCTGGTTGTCTTGTGGCCCTGATGAGGGTGCTGTATGCTGGAGGATAATTAGATCTCACCACTATATTCTTGGTTTTCTAGTTTTTTTCTTAATCCCTGCTAATTTTAATGCTTTTATATTTATGATTTTATTGTAAGCCTCCCAGAATCACTTTTGCTAGTGAGATGGGTGCAGAGGTGGTATTCAGCAGGTTCTGACCAGTAGCGGAAATTTTGAGTAGTTTGGAGAATCGGCAAATACCACCTCTGACTAGCCCCACCCCCATCTAGTCTCTGCCTCCCGAGTCCCAGGTGATCGGGAGGGGACTGGGATTTTGCAGTAACCTTCCCCTGGAGTGAGGAGGGAATGGAGATTTTACATTAACCTCCCCCTACAGTGGGGAGGGAATGGGGATTTGACAGTATCCTTCCCCTGGAGTGAGGAGGGAATGGAGATTTACAGTATCCTTCCCCTGCCATGCCCACCAAGCCACACCCACAGAACCGGTAGTAAAAATTATTGAATACCACTACTGGATGGGAGTCATATAAAATTAATAAATAAGTACATCACCGTGATCTTGTCCATCTACTGCATTTGTCATAATTGAATCTAGCCCATTATTTGCTTGTAACAATAGTGCGTGAACTTCTGCTTCTTTGAAGACCATCTCAAGGGAGCAGCCAATCTTTATTTGATCCAGAATTGATTGACTAGCTCCTCTTATGATCTATGATAGGGCCAACCTCCCCAAATTCATAATTCATCTACCTTTTCTTTCTGTCGTTCTCAGTACATTGCCACTGGGAAATACATTGCTTTAACATGCTTTAACTATATTGAATTTTGCTGTCATTAAAATACCCTCGGCTTTCATGATCTTTTCTAAATTTGTTTTTCATCTTCCTCCTTAGAGTTAATCACCTCTTCTCTAGCACAGGTTCCATCTTTATCTGTTACGGAGCCCAAGAAAAATCAATCTATCTGCCATGTTCACTCTTCTACCAATTTAATGAGAATGCTGGCTGACATTATCTTTGTCTTTTTCCAATGTAGTATTAGCTTGAATTTTCTTTTCTTTTTTTACTTTCAGTTTCCAATTATAAAGTTGCTTTGTTTTGAGTTAATAAAATGATGTCATCTGAATGTTTCAAATCATTAATGTTTCAGTTTTGATTTCAGTGTCATCTCTTTTAGTCCTGCTGTAACGTAAGAACATAACACCTTATTGTAAATATAATATTCAGTGAAGATGTGTTAAACATCTTTCAACAAAATAAACAAGCTTGTCTGACTCTCGTTTCCATTGTGAAAAATGTTAATTCTCCATATTCCATTCTTGTAGTTCCTTCTCTGTTGTTGCAAAGACTCCTCAGAAGTAAGTATAATCAGTTGTTCTTTTTTTTCCTATTTTTTTTTTCATTTTGTGAAGTGATCTACCAGTTCTTGCTATAGTTACTGAAACATAAACTAAAACTACATCTTGTATTCTCTTGCTCTTTACATTTTTTCATCATTGTCGAGACTCTAGACAAAGTGCAGAGAAGAGAAGCCGGGATGATTAGGGGACTGGTGTCTAAAACATATGAAGAACGGTTGCAGGAACTGGGCATGGCTAGTCTAGTGAAGAGAAGGACCAGGGGAGACATGATAGCAGTCTTCCAATATCAGAGGGACTGCCACAGAGAGGAAGGGGTCAAGCTATTTTCCAAGGCACCTGAAGGCCAGACAAGGGGTAATGGATGGAAACAGAACAAGGAGAGATTCAACCTAGAAATAAAGAGAAACTTTCTTACAGTACGAGCAATCAACCAATGGAACAGAAGTTGCCTTTGGAAGTTGTGGGAGCTTCATCAATGGAAGCTTTAAAGAAGAGTTTGGATTGGCATTTGTCACAAATGGTGTAGGATCTCCTGCTTGGGCGGGGGAGGGGGGTTGGATTAGATGACCTACAAGGTCCCTTCCAACTCTGTTAATCTAATCTAATCTAATTATATGTTATTTCTCAAACTTACATCCTTCTGCCTTTCATGAAATCTGGCTGTGATTTTATGTTTCATTCTAGGAACTTAAGCAAAACTTTTCTTGCTTGAAGAATCAGTGCAATGGTTGGTGATTTGACTGTTCTCTTATATCGCCTTCATCAGTAGAAAGATTTTCATTGGTGAACAGGTCCTCTGTTGTAGTTCTGGCTTGTACTTGCAACATTACTTGAGTTTTCAGAACCAACATCTGTGGACAGCGACATTAGCTTACTTCCATGTAGTGTGCCACTTGCAACTATAATTGAGCCCCAAATTTTCCTTGCTAAACAAGACAGTTGTTAAGTGAGTTTTGCCCCATTTTACAACCTTTTTGCCCCAGTTGTTAAGTGAATCACTGCAGCTGTTAAGTAAATTGTGTGATTTCATTTTGTGCGCTTGCCAACCAGATCACATTAACTGCCGTTTGCAGCATCCTGCAGTTGTGTGACCATGATATTCTGCCATTTACGTCTCATTTCTGGGTGGGTGGGAGGCCCTTTGGTGATCCCCTAAAGACTGCCACAATTTGGGACCATAATTCCAGGCTCGATTATGGTCACAAGTCAAGAATGACCTCTACAGTTGCAACATCGTTGCAGTTGGTTTAGGAACAGATACAGTTGATGTTGTGTAGGAATCCTAGTTTTTTTTTAATACCCTAGGTGGCTCCTTCTTCATCCTCTTCTTCATCTCCTGCTTGAGCAGAGGGTTGGGCTAGACGACCTCCAAGGTCACTTCCAGTTCTATTCTGATTGATTGATTAATGTGCTCGTTAAGCGAATCTTCCTTTGACTTTGCTTCTCAGAAGCAGACTGGGAAGGTTACAAATGGTGATCACATGACCCTGGAACAAGGTGACTGTCATAAACACATGGTTCAACAATCATGGGAAAACTGGTCATAAGTCACTTTTTTCAACGCCATTGGAGTCACTAAACAGTGTAGTCACTTCACACCAGTGGTGGGTTTCAAATTATTTTAGAAACTCTGTAGGTGTGGCCTGATTTGTGGGAGTGGCTTGCCAGCCATGTGACTGAGTGGGAGTGGCTTGCCAGCCATGTTACCAAGTGGGAGTGGCTTGGCAGTCATGTGACTGGGTAGACATGGCCATCTTGTAAAAAGTGGTGAAACTCACTTAACAACGCTCTTGCTTAGCAACCAAAATGTTGGCTCAGAAACTCTGGCATTTGAAGCATGCAAGTCTTAAACTGTCAAGTTATAAGACCCTTGCACCCCTAACCCTTTAGGGGAAAAAACCCAGGCATGTTCAAACTTGACAGTTTTAAGACTTTAAGGTTTAGATAGGACTCTTAGAGGCGGGCGGGGCGATTGGTGAGTCAGCCAATCAGTGAGTGGCGGGCAGGGCAACCATGGTGCGGATGGGTAGGGGGAGGGAGCTGGAACCGGTTCAAAATGGCACAGTAGATTTGTGGAACCTCTTCTATAGAAGAGGTTAGAACTGGCAGGAACCCACCCCTGCATCACACAGTCACTAAACAGAGGGTTTAAAGTCAAGGACTACCTGTATAGAGGTGGGTAATGTTTGTTTATTATAAAACATTTATAGAGCAGCCCATCTTATATCTTATGCTACCAGGCTCAAAATTTTGGGCTTAGACAACCTAGAACTACACTGTCTATGGTTTGACCTAAGAGTAGCACACAATATTATCTGTCACAATGTCCTACCTTTCAATGACTACATCAGCTTCAACCACAAGAATACATGAGCACACAACAGATACAAACTCAAGGTTAACCGCTCCAAACTTGATTGCAGAAAATACGACTTCAGCAACTGAGTGGTCAATGCCTGGAATGTGTTACCTGACTCTGTGGTTTATCTCCAAACCCCCATATCTTTAACCTTAAACTGTCCACTGTTGCCCTCACCCCATTCCTAAGAGGTCTGTAAGGGGTGTGCATAAGTGCACCAGAGTGCCTACCGTCCCTGTTCTACTCTACCCATTTATTTGTACTCATTTCCTGTGTTCTTATTGATGTTTGTTCTTTCCTGTTATCTTGTACATGAGTGACAAACTAACTAACTAACTAAATATATATATTAAACTCTGAGTGCTTCCCAATTAGAATAGCATCAATACTAATAAAAATATATTAATAAAAATGCCAGTAACTTTTCCAGACTCAATGACAGCTTTGCTAACATTTCTTTCATTCTTCTCTTTCAAACTTTCTTGTTGAGACATACATGGAGGACACACACACACACACACACACCCCTTGCAACCTACCCAACCATCTGGGTTAGATAAGGGTAACTGAGGCTGGGATGGTAACATGCCTTGATGGTGCAGTTTCTCAAATGGAGCCTTTTGCTATCAACATCCATTAAACATTCCTTTCTCCCAACCTTTCAGCCTTGACACGACTTGCTATCTAACAGTTCTTATTTTTAGTACATCATTCTGGATCTTGTTTAATTTTGATGTGATCTGCTTCGTGGCAGTCCTTAACTCGGACAACTGATAGCCCATCCTGTTGTGGTTGCTTCATTGCATTTATTCTCCTCTAGTCCCTGGCATATTTTTTTCTTGGATTCAAATTCCATCAATCTATTTCTTTCAATATTTCCCCTGTTGTAATGTACTGATTTCTTCCAATTGCTTATTCCATATTGAGCCCTGGTGGCATAGTGGTGAGAATGCAGTATTGCAGGTTGACTCTGCTCATTGCCAAGAGTTCGATCCTGAGCGGCTCAAGCTTCACTCAGCCTTCCATCCTTCAGAATCAGTAAACGAGGACCCGGAAGTGTTGGAGGAAAGATGCTGACTCTGTAAATTGCTTAGAGAGTTCTTTAAATCTCTATGAAGTGGTATATTGCTATATTTGCTGTCGCAGAGCTGTTAGCACTTCACCTGGCTCTTCAAGAAACTGAATGGGTATTATGTCTGCACCTGACACTTTCCTCTTTCCCAGCTTGTCTAGATCAGGGGTGTCAAACTCAATTTCATTGAGGGGAGGGCTGCATCAGGGTTGTGTTTGACCTCAGGGGGCTGGGATGTGCGTGGCCAGGGTAGGCTGGCCAGCTCAATGTCACTCATGTCAGGAGCTCCTGTGGTGGCCCGAGCACTCTGCCTGTGAAAATGGGCTCCCAAGTTCTGTTTTCAGCTATGATGTTCTCTTGCAAGCCTCTGCCAATGAAACGAAGCTCGGTAGGGCCGCGCGTGGCTGTCCCGAGCTACATTTTCACTGGCAGATGCACCACAGACACATCCTCCACTGTTTCCAGGGCAGCTCCATGGGTCAGATCTAAGCTCTGCAGACCAGATCTGAGTTTGACACCCCTGATCTAGCCTTGTAGTAAGGTAAAGGTTCTCCTCGCACACATGTGCTAGTAGTTCCCAACTTTAGGGGGTGGAGCTCATCTCCGTTTTAAAGCCGAAGAGCCAGCGCTGTCCGAAGACGTCTCCGTGGTCATGTGGCTGGCAGGACTAAATGCTGAAGGCGCTCGGATGGCTGTTACCTTCCCACCAAAGGTGGTTCCCATTTTTCTACTTGCATTTTTACGTGCTTTCAAACTGCTAGGTTGGCAGAAGCTGGGACAAGCAATGGGAGCTCACTCTGTTACGTGGCACTAGGGATTCGAACTGCCAAACTGCCAACCTTTCTGATGGACAAGCTGGTTGGCAGATGCTGGGACAAGTAACAGGAACTCACTCCTTAGGTTTAGGACCTGGCTATCTGAGAGACCGCCTCCTGCCACATACCTCCCAACGACCAATAAGATCTCACAGGTTGGGCCTCCTCCGGGTGCCGTCAGCCGGACAATGCCGGCTGGCGGCCCCTCGGGGGAGGGCCTTCTCTGTAGCTGCTCCAGCCCTGTGAAATGATCTACCCGTAGACATCCGGACCCTTTCCACTCTCTCGGCCTTCCGAAAAGCCACTAAAAGCTGGCTGTTCTGGCAGTCCTGGGGCTGTTGAACAAGGTCCAGCCCCATCTAGACGGAATGTATGGTGTGTTGTTTTTAAAATTGTATCTTTTTATTTTTAACTTTTAACTTTTATCTTGTTTTCTGTAAGCCGCCCAGAGTCCTACGGGATTGGGCGGCATACAAATTTATTAAATTACTAATTACTAAAAATTACTCCATTACGCCGACCTATCTGATTGACAAGCTCAGCATCTTAGCTACTGAGCCGCCCTGCCCCTTTTAGATATATAGTATATGTGTCAGCCTCTGCTTTGCTGCTGCTTCGGCTGCCATTGAAACGGGGAGGGAGGGCATGGTATTTGGGAGGGGTTACTAATTGTGCTGGAGGAAGATTCTGGAGTTCTGCTGCCTGTCGGACTACGCATGCGGAGGAGGTTCCCGCCAAGGCCAACGGCACCGACATTCCATCTTGGTGATGCCTTTCGAAGTTATCTCACACCTGACACTTGGGAGAATTATGATTGGACTGTAACTGGGATGCCAAGGGGTGGGGAATGGGTTATTTTATATATCAATCGCTTTCGCGCCTAAATAATCAGTCTTCGCTTTGCTACGCTTCTAATCATTTATAATTAGTAAAAGTACACTTGATTTCTACCTATGGAGTCTCGTGGTCTTCTTTCCTAATTACTCAATGAAGAGGTGCTGACAATATGGCTACAAATGTTTTTTTTTCATACTGTTTGTAAAGAGGTTTAGGATAATTTTCATCTTCCTTTAACCTCCATCAGGTTGCTTCTTTTTAGTTGCTTATTAGTCTTGTATGTTCTTCTCTTAATTACACTTTTTTCCTGTGACTGCCTTGATCTTAAAATCATTTCTCATTTTTCCCTGCTCCGTTTGTTGGCACTTTTGAAAAAAGCAGAGCGATTGCTTATTTCATTTAAACGAAACAAAATGGGTCCGCTAATTTTAAGAAAATAATTCAGGGAAGGGCTGTGAGAGCAAGAGCTTATCGGCCCCACGACAGGTTCATAGGTTGCCTACCCTTATTTCTACCCTCTGGGGCTCCTAAGCATATTGCTCTGACATTTCCTGGTCTCCGTTTATTAGAACTGCTGTTTTCTCAATGAGAAAATTATCGTAGAAGAGCTCGGCTGTATACCATTAGCCGAGTTTTCTGAACCAAACGTGAGCAAAATAGCTAAACAGGTGGCTTCCGGAGAGACCCAGTGAGGACAACAGATGGAAAGCCAAACAGGAGACACTCATGGAATTCATTTGCATGATAAACCTATATCCTCAAGGCAATCGTTCCATACTGCAGCATGTATAATAAATATTTGGGCACCTGATTCCCCACTTCTAAGGAAGTGAATTCCTTTGGTTTAAAGAAGTACCACGAATAGAGCTCGGTTATAGACCAGATGTTTTCAACATGTCGGGTTCTGGCTGCAAACCGTGAAGGACAAAGGGCTAAAGGATAGGAAGCAGAGACTCATTTGACAGAAGGGAAGATGTCTGGATGGCTGAGTTCTCATAACCTGTTGTCAAAGTCTCCAGGGTAGCCTGTCAAACCATTCACTAAGGCTGCGTTACTATTACTATGAGTCTTCTCATCGTTCCTATCACCCATCTCCCCCCCCCCCACTTATGACTGCAGGACTGTAACTTTGTTGCTTGTATCCTTACGATTTATATTGATTGATATTGATATTGATTGTTCCCTGATTGCTTATTTGTACCCTATGGCTATCATTAAGTGTCGTACCTTATGATTCTTGACGAATGTATCTTGTCTTTTTATGTACATTGAGAGCAGATGCACCAAAGACAAATTCCTTGTGTGTCCAATCACACTTGGCCAATAAAGAATTCTATTCTGTTCTGTTCTTCTCCTCTCCTCTTCTCTCCCCCTCCCCTATTCTCTTCTGTTCTGTTCTGTTCTTCTCTTCTCTTCTTCTCTCCTATTCTATTCTTCTCCTCTCCTCTCCCCTCCTCTCCTCTCCTCCCCCTCCCCTATTCTGTTCTGTTCTGTTCTTCTCTTCTTCTCTCCTATTCTATTCTATTCCTCTTCTTTCCTATTCTATTCTTCTCCTCTCCCCTCCCCTATTCTATTCTATTTTATTCTATTCTGTTCTTCTCTTCTCTTTTTCTCTCCTATTCTTCTCCTCTTCTCTCCTATTCTATTCTTCTCCTCTCCTCTTCTCTCCCCTCCCCTATTCTATTCTATTTTATTCTATTCTGTTCTGTTCTTCTTCTCTCCTATTCTATTCTTCTCCTCTTCTCTCCTCTCCCCTCCCCTATTCTGTTCTCTTCTTCTCTCCTATTCTATTCTATTCTATTCTATTCTATTCTTCTCCTCTTCTCTCCTATTCTATTCTTCTCCTCTTCTATCCTCTCCCCTCCCCTATTCTGTTCTGTTCTTCTCTTCTCTTCTTCTCTCCTATTCTAGTCTATACTTCTCCTCTTCTCTCCTATTATATTCGTCTCCCCTCCCCTCCCCTATTCTATTCTATTTTATTCTATTCTTTTCTGTTCTTCTCTTCTCTTCTTCTCTCCTATTCTATTCTATTCTTCTCCTCTTCTTTCCTATTCTATTCTCCTCCTCTCCTCTCCCCTCCCCTATTCTATTCTATTTTATTCTATTCTGTTCTGTTCTTCTTCTCTCCTATTCTATTCTTCTCCTCTTCTCTCCTCTCCCCTCCCCTATTCTGTTCTCTTCTTCTCTCCTATTCTATTCTATTCTATTCTATTCTTCTCCTCTTCTCTCCTATTCTATTCTTCTCCTCTTCTATCCTCTCCCCTCCCCTCCCCTATTCTGTTCTGTTCTTCTCTTCTCTTCTTCTCTCCTATTCTAGTCTATACTTCTCCTCTTCTCTCCTATTATATTCGTCTCCCCTCCCCTCCCCTATTCTATTCTATTTTATTCTATTCTTTTCTGTTCTTCTCTTCTCTTCTTCTCTCCTATTCTATTCTATTCTATTCTTCTCCTCTTCTTTCCTATTCTATTCTCCTCCTCTCCCCTCCCCTCCCCTATTCTATTCTATTTTATTCTATTCTTTTCTGTTCTTCTGTTCTTCTCTCATATTCTCTTCTATTCTTCTCCTCTCCTATTCTATTCTTCTCCTCTCCTCTCCCCTTCCCTCCCCTATTCTATTCTGTTCTGTTCTGTTCTATTTTGAAGGATGGAATATAAATTTTCATGAGAGAAAGTGAAAAAAAAATGCTCAGTCCTGTTGTGTGTGGTTATTTCTTTTAGATTTTTTTTAATCCCATTATTTTATAAATAATTCAAAGTTGCAAACATACCTAATGCCAGGCCTGGAAGCCATCTTTTGCATTGGGCCTTCAGGCCTGCCACATCTCATGCTGTGGGAAACTGGGAGGGGGAATTATGTGGAGTATGGGAGATATATAGTCAAAATAACATTCCTTTCTCAGAGAGTCAAGGACATTTTGTCCTGCACCTGGAGTGGCGTGACTGGGAGGCATCTCCAGTTTGGACGGTGCCTGATTGGGCCATGTGACGGACATGTGGGTGCTGGGCAGGGACTTTCACTTGGGTGGGGGAAATCTGGAAGCTGTCAGATTTGGGTTTTCCCAGCCGTGCCAATATGACATCTCTAATAAAATAGATCTTTGAGGAAAGTCAAGCCTTGGAGTCTTCTTTCGTTAGGGGTGTTGCTTGGAACCCTGACATGAGCCCAAATCTTCTTTAAAAACTTCAACCAGCTCCCCAAACTCCTGGAGGGCTGTCCGGGGTCCTGAGTCCCAAACGTCAACCCGAAACCATGTGCTGCAAAGACTCAAGGAATATGACACCTAATACTCCTCCCTCCTCCTATTTGCCCCACAACAACAACCCTGTGATGTGAGTTGGGCTAGGAGAATTTGACTGGCCCAAAGTCAGCCAGCTGGCTTTCATGCCTAAGGTGAGACTAGAACTATCAGTCTCCTGGCCTTAAGCACTGGCAATTTTTTATTTTTTTTGGGCTGAGTGCATAAAATGAACAGTGACATATTGATCAAGTGGGCCTCCGTGCAATGGACTGTGGATGCAATGGATACATTCTTCTTGCATTGAAAGCATTTATGTTATCGGCATCACGATGTCACAACACCAAATACACAGATGACATGACTTACACCAACTTGCACCTAACATTAGCTGAAGAAGACATAACCTCTGATTTAACAGACTATCTGGAATAACAGACACCCCTTCCCTTCCCTTACCTGGTCCATTGTATCAAGCTTCCACTGTACCAAATTATGCTGAACCAGATTTGGATGGCATTTGGCTTAATAGTGTTGGAAAAAACATCCCTCTGGGTTCAGTTCCAAATGGGTAGAAAGATACTGGAAACATGCAGACTGCTTGGAAAGGTGGTTTTTTTTAAAAAAATATATTTTTATACTTTTTAAACAAAACAACACATACAAAACAAAACAAGAGAAGAAAAAAGAACAACTTTCCTCCATTTCATCAAGCATGTCGTTTGGTTACAGGTTTTTGTGCATCAATTCTTAAGCTCAGGATTAACATCACCAGTTTACATTAAGCATAACTGAATATTTTTGCTGTCATTGAGCATTATGTGTTCAAATTACCATTAATATTCTTTCATTTGTAACAATCCTTATTTCCTTAAACTCATAATTATCCATCAAATAAGAATGAGACTGTTAAGTATTATAGTGTCACCTATCTCTAAGGAGAAAGAGCGAAGAATAGAAGAAAGAATTCCCATTAATTTATAATATACATTCATATTTTCAATTGGCCATAATGTCACCAATCATCCAGAATTCCAAGAATAGTTTCCCATTATTAATTATTAATCCACATGGTGGTTAAGTAGGAAAGATGTTTTTTAACGGTGGACAGGACTACATGGGTTGAGGTCCTGGGTAAAAAGGTTCACATGCCTTGAAGATTTTGAAGAAAAAAAAGGACAGAGATGTTGAGAGCATCTTGAGTCTTATACCCTCTCCTGGGCCCCACCTTAGAGCTTCCTGTTCCTGTGTAAGAAATGTATTCTGATGGGTTATCAGACTCCCAGGGTGCAGGGGGTCTTAGCTAACTTTGTAGGCTTTCTGTGTCCCAGGCTTGGTTGAACCTTGCTGGCTGATGTAATCTTCCCAGATGTCATGTGGTAAGTTTCTGTTGCTAGCTGGGTCCTATTATGGCTCTGTCTGAAGGAGGTAGATCTTTGTTATGTAGAATAGACTGACTCAGGCCTTTTAATGGCCCATTGACAAAGGTGGGGGCTATTAAGTGTGAGTCTGTTTCCTACCTAAAAACATGTTTCTCCATTTCTCATCCAGAGAAATATAATATTCTGCCTTTTTAATATTTCCTAGAACATTTCATTTTTCTAGGAGAGAGGTGGGTGCTAATTTCCTACAGTCTATTGTAAGAATTAGAGGCAATCACAGGATATGATAGTTCAATCGGAATGACAAAGTAAGTAATTGTGACTAGAACCTGGGTCTCCCTACTGGTGGTTCAGGGGTCTCCAAGACTGGCAACTTTTAGACATGGACATCAACTCTCAGAATACAATAGCCAGTATTGTAGGAGGTGAAGTCCATTTTGTGGAACATCATTAACTAGGAGTGACATTTGAAGTCTGGTTAAACTTCTAGTGATTTTATGTAGGTTACTCAAGTCAAGTCAAGAGAGATGCAAAGGAATCAAGGAGATACATATAACCCCTTCCCATGATTGAATGAGCTCCATCAGTAGTGGCTCTCTAAAACAGATTTAACAGATTAGCAGAGTTGGAAGGGACCTTGTAGGTCATCTATTCTAACCCTCCACTCAAGCAGGAGACCATACGCCATTTCTGACAAATGGCAGTCCAATCTCTTCTTGAAAGTCTCAAGTGGTAAAGCTCCCACAACTTCTGAAGGCAACTTCTGTCCATTGGGTTGATTGCTCTCAGAAAGTCAGAAAGTTCCTCCTTATTTCCAAGTTGAATCTCTCCTAGGTCAGTTTCCATCCATTATTCCTTGTCTGGCCTTCAGGTGCTTTGGAAAATAGCTTGACTCCCTCCTCTCTATGGCAGCTCCTCCGATATTGGAAGACTGCTATCATGTCTCCCCTGGTCCTTCTCTTGACTAGATTAGACCTGGCCAGTTCCTGTAATCGTTCTTCATATGTTTTAGTCGCCAGTTCCCTAAACACTGAAGTCCACTAAATAGAAGACTCCAAAATTGGAAGTTTTGATAGGAAACGGCTTCCAGAAAACCATAAAAAGGCTAATTTCAACTGAAGGCTAAACATGACCAACTTTGGAAACCAGTGAAGGAAATCTGGAACTTCCACAATCCTTCAAGGAATTTCTGATACCTTCATATAAATAAATCACTGACGTTAGTTAACGTCAGTGGGTAAAGGATTACCTTTAAACAAGCAGGATGGCATTAATTTGAAGAAAGCTCTTTTAAAAAAAAAATCAAAGCTATTGTTTTTTTTAAAAAAAAATACATAAACAGCATGTCCCTAGTTATTCAAATACAAAAATAAGAGTTGGGCTACTTTTATTTAAATGACACATCTCTTATTTAATTTTCGTTTATAATAGCAATAGAATTTAGACATATACTGCTTTACATTACTTTAACAGCACTCTCTAAGCAGTTTACAGAGTCTACATATTGCCCCCAACAATCTGGGTCCTCCTTTTACCCACCTTGGATGGATGGGAGGCTGAGTCAACCTTGAGCCTGGTGAGATATGAATTGCCAAATTGCAGGTAGTCGGCAGTCAGCAGAAGTAGCCTGCAGCATTGCACTCTTAACCACTGCACCACTGTGGCTCATAATGAAAGTGATTTGCTCCATCTCATATCAGAGTTCTTTTTTCTTCTTCCTTCTCCTTTAGTGCTCAAAATAAGATTTGAGTAGAAGAAAACTAAACTAAAAAATAAAAAAAATTAAAGCAATATGTTCCAAACTTGTAAATACCTCTGGGCAAGTTCATGTTTTATAATTACATCTGAAATATTCTCAAAGGGGGGAGGGAATGAAAGCAAATCCTTCTAATTTGAATGAATTTACTTGCAAATATTTGAGTCTATTTCCCTGCCGTTATTATACAGTACATATAAGAAGAAAAGGGAGGGAATGAAAAAGGACTGTAAATTGAATAGCATGAATTAGAAAGGATTTAGGAAATGGTGTGTTATATCACCTGTCGGTAAATTCATTAACTTTGCTATTTGCCTGATTTTAATTTGCAAATGTGTTGGTTGTTTGGTTATTTATTAAAATTTTAAAGCTCCCCTACTCCCTGGAGAGTCTAGGCAGAATACAGTATTTAAATGATTTAAAGATACAAGCAAAAGGACAACAGACAGCCAGGGGAAAAAAAAGGTTAACCCTCTTTTCAACATTAAAAGAAAACAAATCCAAAAGTAGAAGATTATATTATTATTTTCCTGCAATAATCTCCTTTTCTATACTTTAGATTCTCATAAGGTATAGTCAAAGGTTCTCCTCACACATAAGTTCTAGTTGTTCCCGACCCTAGGGGGCGGTGCTCATCTCCATTTCAAAGCTGAAGAGCCAGCACTGTCCGAAGATGTCTCGGTGATCATGTGGCCGGTATGACTAAACACCAAAGGCGCACGGAACACTGTTACCTTCCCACAAAAGGTGCTTCCCATTTTTCTACTTGCATTTTTACATGGTTTCAAACAGTGGTGGGTTTCAAAAATTGTCCGAACCTACTCTGTGGGTGTGGCCTCTTTTGTGGGAGTGGCTTGCTGCCCATGTGACTGGATATGAAGATGCCGACGACACTTGTCAGAACCACCTTAAATTACCTCACACCCAGCACTGGCATGCATAAGAATATGATGTAAACTTGTTTTTTAAAAGGCATCTTTGGTTTGCGTTAAAACAACTTCCACACACGCAATGTTCTGATTGCACCACAAATGCAGTGGTCATCCTTACCTTTCACAGAGGCACTGAGTTTTATAAATATGAGCATGATAGTGTAGAATAATCATATCCAAGGACCAGTGGTGGGTTTCAAAAATCTTTGGAACCTCTTCTGTAGGTGTGGCCTGCTTTCTGGGTCCACTGGTGGAACCTCTTCTAACCGGTTCAGTAGATTTGACGAACCGGTTCTACCGAATAGGTGCGAACTGGTAGGAACCCACCTCTGGTTTCGAATGGCTAGGTTGGCAGATGCTGGGACAAGTAACGGGAGCTCATTCTGTTACGCTGCGCTAGGGATTCAAACTGCCGAACTGCCGACCTTTCTGATCGACAAGCTCAACGTCTTAGCCACTGAGCCACCGCATCTTTTCTCCTAAGGTAGAATGGGCCAAAACCAGGGGCTTGTTATAATCCTGGTTTCTCAAATAAGCCATAGTTGCTTGGTTCAAATACAATGTTAAACATAAATCATAGATTGGTTTGCTATTGTACACCAAGTCGCTGCCAAGCAAACCACATTACAACTTAAAGCAAAATGAAAACTGATATGTTTTATTGGATTTCTAAACCAACTTGGAATTCTTTGCAATGAGAAGTGATCTAGAAAGTTCACTATTTAGTGATCAAATAAATCCAGTCTTGATCTCTTTCTGAACTCCAAAGCTGAATAAAGATTCGAAACTAAGCTGGAATGAATCTAGTTAACCTGGAAAGAAGACTAGAGAAGACTAGAAAAGAAAAACAAAGATGATTAGGGGATTAGAGGCTAAACATATTAACTGCAGGAACTGAGTATGTTTAGTTTAAGAGAAAGAAGGACTAGGGGAGACATGATAGCAGTGTTCCAATATCTCAGGGGCTGCCACAAAGAAGAGGGAGTTAAGGTATTCTCCAAAGCACCAGAGGGTAGAACAAGAAGCAATGGGTGAAAACTAATCAAGGAGAGAGAACCAACCTAGAACTAAGGAGAAATTTCCTGACAGTTAGAACAATTAATCAATGGAACAACTTGCCTCTAGAAGTTCTGAATGTTCCAACACTGGAGGTTTTAAAGAAGAGATTGGACAATCATTTGTCTGAAATGTAAAGGGCAGAGGTGTTGTCCCTAATTTGGGTCTGAGCCTGGTGCCGAAGCCAATGATGGATGCCAGACACGAAGTGCAGGTTTTCTGATTGCTTTTTATCGGAGTACTCCAAGGAATAGTGTTCCTGGTCAAAAGGCCAAGAACCCAGAACAAAGGATTAAGAAAGCTGAATACATTTTTACTAAAGGAGAAGGCGGGACAAGGTGAAATAATAAGAAATATCCTCTAATAAACATTTTAGCAATAATTCTCCAATTTGTTCTATTGGTCTATAGCTATCTCATTCCTAAGCCTTGGCTAATGAATGCCCCAGGAGTTATCTAATAGACATTTCATTTGCTGCCGGCCATCTCTATTCCTAACTTGTAGCTGAGGTCTGCAAGTTGTCTAATTCTTGTTACTTTTATCAACTTTCTAACTACTCATAATTGCTACAAGCTTTACACATGCATATTTCCTGTTGATAAGCAATCTTGCCAGTGATGAAAGAAATGTCCTTCTGGGTTTGACTCCAAGTGGGGAAAAAGACACTGGAGACATGGAGGCTGCTTGGAAAGATGGTTTATTGTTGGACAGGACCACATGGCTTGAGCCCTGAACAGAAAAGGTGATCACATGCTTCAATGTTGGTGGAGAAGAAGAGAAGGGCTGAGGGAGGGGCTTGCTAGGCTTTTTATAACCTGTTCAGTCCCACCTCTCTGTTTCCTGTTCCTGTGTAAGAAATGTATTCTGATTGGTTGTCCAACTCCCATGGGGCCATGCAGGGGCAACTCTCTAGGCTGTGTTTTGAATCCAGGTATGGATGAGTTCTCAGATGCCATGTGGTCAGTTGAGTAAAGGGCCAATATTATCATGCTTTCCTGTAGCTGGTGGAGAAGTCTTTATTATGTAAAGTGGACTAGCTTGGCCGTCTTAATGGCCCATTAACAGTGGGGATGGGCAGGAAGCTACAGGCAACTATTCTGTCTTTTAAAACATGTTTCTTTCTTTTCATATCCAGAGAAATATTCTGCCTTTTCAATATTTCCTAGGATATTTCATTTTTCTGGGAGAGGGCTGGATGATAACTTCCCACACCAGACAGACACACATACACCCCAATTACAGTCTTCCTGATTTACTTTCAAGTGTGTGCCATGACCTTGCTTTAGCAGCCAGCCCATCGGAGGTCTTCAAACTTGGTAACTTTAAGACTTGTGGACAGAATTCTCCAGACAGCTCTGCAGAGCTGGCTGGAGAATTCTGGGAGTTGAAGTCCACAAGTGTTAAAGTTGCCAAGTTTGGGGACCCCTAGTATAGGGTTTCCTGCCTGAGCATGGGGTTAGACTAGAAGACCTCCAATGTCCCTTCCAACTGGGTTATTCTGTTATTCTGACTACCAGAACATACCAAGGCTACAAGCTGCATGTGAAGAGGGTAAAAAATAACTGCAAACCAAGTTCTTTCTTATTGTTATCAAGAATATGGTCACCAGCCATTGGATTCAGCTCAGATGTATACAGGCAGTGCCCAACTTATAGCTGGTTACTTAAAATTACAACAGGCCCAAAATGAATGCTTTATGGCCTGGAAAGGACTTCTGTCCCTTGCAAAATATCATGTCATCCCCCTGGTCATGTGAATGTGAGCATTCCAAGTAATGCACCCAAAGAAAGCAGAACTCCGAGGCAGGCATATTCCGGAAGGAACAATTTATTGGATACATCATATTGGCACAACCAGTGAAAATTGGTTCTGAAGGTTCCCACGATCTTCACCTAATTAAAAAGTAAAAGTTCCCCCTTTCCACAAGTCATCCATCACATTGTCCAATCAAGGTGCTGGCTGATTGCTTGGTTATTTCACTCCTCCTCTCCCCAGCCATCTGTTGGAATGTCCTTGGTTCTCATAGGAAAACTTTTTGTTTCGACTACAAACCCTGGATAGCTATTTCTCCCATCCCTGTCCCTTCCTCCTTGTGGCAACCCTGAAGCCTCAAAGATGGTCTCAGCCAGGTTTGCTTCAGGGTTGACAGTGACTGCATTTCAGATGCTTGGCAATTGGCTCACCTTTATTGACTAGGTGCAGTGTCCCATGAACACATGACCACAATTTGTGATGTTTTTTTGCCAGCCTCCAGCAAATATACTCATTCAGAAGAATGGGTTTGCACTTACAAGGACAGCATTCACTCAGTAACAACAGATTGCAGTAATTTGCTTAACAACCGGTGCAAAAAATGTTGTAAAATAGGGTCCTGCCACTTGGGTGTCTCCCCCTATGATCACAACAACTTGCGAACTGAAATCTGGCCTCAATTGCCATCACTATTTGGATTTAGCTTTATCAACTAGCTTGTTTATGGCTATTGTCAAATGGGAATCAGCCTGGTCTTGCTTAACACTTGGACAGAAGACCATCAAAGAATCTCAACATTACAGGCTAGACGAGGGTTCAAAAATCAATAGCAGAAGAAGACCATAACATGCCTCTTGTATATGGTGCCTGCTGGTCACAGAATCTGGAAACTACAGAAGAAATATCCATCTGGTTCAGTTACAAGCTGGGAGAAAGACACTGGAAACATGGAGGCTGATTGGAAAGAAGCTTTAATGGTGAGCAGCTGACCACATGGAATTGAGAATTGTGTGTGTGTGTGTGTGTGTGTGTGTGTGTACACCTTCTCTTGGGCTTTGCACTTTAGCTTCCTGTTCCTGTTCCAGAACATGTATTCTATTGGCTGTTGTCAGACTCCCATGGGGTCATGTGGAGTCATGTTTGTCTGAGCTCCCAGGTTTGGTTGACACTTGGAGAGTGTGGGAAATACACCAGAAATACACTTTTGTCTTGTAGATAGGCTGGCCCAGACCTGCTGGGGCGATTAAGAAAGGTGGGGGCTGCTTTCCAAGAGCATGTTTCTCCTTTAGGGAAATATAATATTCTGCCTTTTTAATATTTCTCAAAATATTTCATTCTTCTAGGAGCAGGGTGGGTGCTAACTTTGTACACCGCCAACAGATTTCCAGTAAGGCATTAACAAGTTGCTAAAAGCTGCAAGCTACTTGGGTTACTCATATGCACAGGATTATACTTGCAGATTTTTTCCCCCCTCTGGGAGTAGAAAGGCTGGCTGGATTTGTAGAATCCCTGCTTGTTGAGGCCTTTCACTGCATAGATCTTGATTTGCCTTCAGAACAATGCAGTCGCCTCTTGAAACTGCCAAATCTATGTACTGTCAAAGCTGCAGAAGAATGAGATTGCCTGCACTGCAAGATGATGGAGATGGCATTTCAGCTTTAGATGCCACTTCTGGGAAGAGGATAGGAAATAAAGAATCTTTTGACCAAAGAAGTGCATTCTATTCTTTCAGGAAAAGACAGAGCCTTTCTCTTTATGTTTATAATGCCTTAAATTATTTATAACTCTGTTGCTCACTGTTGCCTTAAATTTGTTCCACCTTGAATTCTGTCTTTCTAGAAAAAAATGCTTTCCTGGAGGGGAATGGTTCATAGAACATAGAATAATAGAGTTGGAACAGATCTTGGAGGTCTTATCATCCAACCCCCTGCTCAAGAAGGAGACCCTAGCTCCATGATGGTGAACCTGTGGCAAGGTTTGTTGGCATATGCGTGCTAGCCAGCTGACCTCAACTTTCTTTTGAGGCCGTTTTTTGCCCTCCGGAGCCTTCAAGAGGCTTCAGGAGGCTTCCCTGAAGGCTCTACGAGCAAACCAGAAGTCACCATTCACGAACTTCCAGCAGAGGTGGGTTCCTACCAGTTCGCACCTATTTGGTAGAACCGGTTCATAAAATCTACCGAACCGGTTAGAAGAGGTTCCACCAGTGGACCCGGAAAGCAGGCCACACCTACAGAAGAGGTTCCAATTTTTTTTGAAACCCACCCCTGGTCCTTGGATATGATTATTCTACACTATCATGCTCATATTTATAAAACTCGGTGCCTCTGTGAAAGGTAAGGATGACTACTGCGTTTGTGGTGCAATCAGAACATTGCGTGTGTTGAAGTTGTTTTAACGCAAACCAAAGATGCCTTTTAAAAAACAAGTTTACATCATATTCTTATGCATGCCAGGGCTATGTGTGAGGTAATTTAAGGTGGTTCTGACAAGTGTCGTCGGCATCTTCATATCCGGTCACATGGGCGGCAAGCCACTCCCATCCAGTCACATGGGCGGCAAGCCACTCCCACAAAGGAGGCCACACCCATAGAGTAGGTTCGAACAATTTTTGAAACCCACCACTGACTTCCAGGTTCCCTGTAGGTCCATTTTTTGCTTCCGGAGGCTTCAGGGAAGCTCCTGAAGCCTCCGGAGGGCCTCCGGGGCAGGGAGGCTGTTTTTGCCCTCCCCACGCTACTAGAAAGCCTCTGGAGCCTGGGGAGGGTGAAAAAGCCATGCCAAAAACCGGGTGGGTGTCACGCATAGCATTAATGGTTTTGCACACCTGCGCACAACCCCCCATCCTGCGCTCCCCCTACTTTTGGCACGGGAACCAAAAAAGGTTAGCCATCACTGCCCTATATCATTTCAGACAAATGGCTCTCCAATCTCTTCTTAAAGACTTCCAGTGTTGGAGCATTCACAACTTCTGAAGGCAAGCTATCCCACTGATCAATTGTTCTCACTGTCAGGAAATTTCTCCTTAGTTCTAGGTTAGTTCCCTCTTTAACGATCTTCCACCTGTTCACCTGTGGTTGATCTTGTAGCGGATCTTCACCAATTACTCAGGAAGGAAGAGAGCAAATGGTTTTTGAAGGATAGAAAATGAATGGGCTGGGGAAAAAGCCATAATATATAACATATGTATCATGCGCCAGGACAAAACAAATCTGCATTCTTGAGGAGCAAATAAATTGCTTTCATTTTTTTTTTCTACCGAGAAAAGATCACTGAAATTCTCTTTAGAATAGAATAACAGAGTTGGAAGGGACCTTGTAGGTCTTTTAGTCCAGGAGTTGGCAACCTTAAACATTCAAAGAACCACAAATGTCCTAACTGGAAGCTCTGTGTTCCATTCTGGAGCCAACCGGAAGTCCGTTTCCCCCATCATAGAGGCTCCTTCTAGCACACTGTCCTTTTTCCTCTACCTGTCCTAACCAAAAGCCCTATCAATTGTGGAGTCGACCAGCTACAGGGAGCCGTAGCAGAGGGATGAAAGATCCATATGCGGCTCCAAAGCCGTTAGAACAGTCCAACCCCCTGCTCGAGCAGGAGGCCTTATACCATTTCTGACAAATGGCAGTCCAATCTCTTCTTGAAAGCCTTCAGTGATGGAGAACCCACAATTGATTGCTCTCATTGTTAGGAAATTTCTCCTTGGTTCTAAGTTGTTTCTCTCTTTCTTTCTTGCATTGTGTTTAGTAAAAATGTACACAATATTTGAGAAGTTAATGTGAGAAGTTGAGCCTGGTGTTTGGTTTCTGCTTCCTCAGTAATCTCTTCCAAAATAGGAAATCTTTCAAGAACGTCAACCTCTGCTTAAAGAGATAAACCAGTGGCCTTCCAAAAGTCCTATATGAGAGCCAGTTTAATCTAACAGTTGAGATGTTGGATTTTGACCCAGCTTCAAGTCTGTGCTTAACCACAGGATATGCTGCAAAGCACTGTTGAAAGAAATGTCCTTCTGGGTTCGGCTTCAAGTGGAGAAAAAGACACTGGAGACATGGAGGCTGCTTGGAAAGATGGTTTATTGGTGGACAGGACCACATGGCTTGAGTCCTAAACAGAAAAAGGTCACATGCTTCAATGTTGATGGAGAAGAGAAGGAAGGGCTGAGATGCTGAGTTCCTGGTTTTATGCCCACTCTGGCCTTTGATCTTGATCTTGTATTCTGATTGGTTGTCAGACTCCCATGGGGCCATGCAGGGCAACTCTCTAGGCTGTGTTTTGGATCCAGGTTTGGTTGAGTTCTCAGATGCCATGTGGTGAGTTGGGTAAAGGCTAATACTAGCATGCCTTGATTCCATCCCCTGGAGCTGAAGGGGAGAACTCTTTATTATGTAAAGGGTCTGGCTTGACCATCTTAATGGCCCATTGACAAAGGGGGTGGGGGCAGGAAGCTGCAGGGAGCTATTCTTTCTTTAAAATATGTTTCTCCCTTTTCACATCCAGGGAAATATTCTGTCTTTTTTAATATTTCCTAGGATATTTCATTTTTCTGGGAGAGGGATGGGTTTTAACTTCCTACAGCCACATTACTGTATGTGGAAATTTGTTTCTTAAAAGAATGCTACAACTAATATTCTATTAAACCAAGTTAGCGTAAAATGTACACTATAATGAAAACCAATACTTCCACAGACAAGAATGTAAATATATAAACAGCGGAAGAATACACATAAAATTAAACTAGATTTTTTTTTAGAGGGATTTTAAAGACTTCATTAAATGGATGAATCGCCAGTTAATTCAGTCTTGCAGTATATCATCTTAATCGTTCTGACACTATTCCAGAATGGAACATTATGTGGCAATATCATGGCCCATATATCTTCCAATTCGCATATCTCTGGATATGGCACAACATTTCCTTTTATTTTGCTTACATCCTGCATGTAAACAGTTTCTGCAGAGTTTCCCCTAATATGTATGTTGAACTGGAACAGTGCTTGGCTAAATTCAAAACACTGTGAATATGAAAGGATCATGGACTTCTAGTTCAGAGAAGCGCAACTAAAACTTGGAGACTAAAACCTAGGAAGAACAGTTGGGGGATTTGGGTTTGGCTAATCTAAAGAAAGGGACTCGGTGGCTCAGTGGCTAAGACGCTGAGCTTGTCCATCAGAAAGGTTGGCAGTTTGGCGGTTCGAATCCCTAGTGCCACATAACAGAGTGAGCTCCCATTGCTTGTCCCAGCTTCTGCCAACCTAGCAGTTCGAAAGCACGAAAAAATGCAAGTAGAAAAATAGGAATCACCTTTGGTGGGAAGGTAACAGCATTCTGTGCCCCTTCGGCATTTAGTCATGCCAGCCACATGACCACAGAGACATCTTTGGACAGTGCTGGATCTTCGGCTTTGAAATGGAGATGAGCACTGCTCCCTAGAGTCGGGAAGAACTAGTACATATGTGCAAGGGGAACCTTTACCTTTACCTTTTAGTCTAGAAAAAAGAGAGTCTGAGGCTGACATGATAGCAGTATTCTAGCATTTGAGGAGTTGCCTCAAAGAAGAGGGAGTCAATTTATTTTCCTAATCAGCAGAAGGAAGGACAAGAAACAATGGATGGAAACTAATCAAGGAGAGAAGCAATTCCCTGCGTATAGCCACAGAAGGTGATACCAGTACCATAAATGAATCCACTCCATTTGGGCTGCCAATAAATTTAAATAATAATGGCAAAGAAACAAATAAAAACTATTCACAGACAACAGCAAAGGTTGCCTTAGTGATAAAATCACTAAGGTAAGCTCAAAGAAGAGGTTGGTAAAATGACTTCATTTTCATTCATTATTTTAATTGATTCATGCATCATGGTGGCCAGTCAGAAGTGGCATTTACCGGTTCTCCGAACTACTCAGAATTTCCGCTACTGGTTCTCCTGAACTGGTCAGAACCTGCTCAATACCACCGCTGCATCTGACCCATGTGACAAAAATTAAAGGGTCCAGAACTTCAATCCAATTGCACCATCATTGACCTCCCTTTTGGATCCCTCTGGTTAACCACATTAAATATATTATAAAGTTACAGTTAAATCTTTTTGGGGTTTATGGAGTAAACATGTCTGATCTTCATGACTAAGAGCCGAGGTGGCGCAGTGGTTAAATGCAGCACTGCAGGCTACTTCAGCTGACTGCAGTTCTGCAGTTCGGCTGTTCAAATCTCACCGGCTCAGGGTTGACTCAGCCTTCCATCCTTCCGAGGTGGGTAAAATGAGGACCCAGATTGTTGTTGGGGGCAATATGCTGACTCTGTAAACTGCTTAGAGAGGGCTGAAAGCCCTATGAAGCGGTATATAAGTCTAACTGCTATTGCTATTGCTATGACTGTGTCACAGCTAATCAACTGCACACTCCATTCACAACCAGATAACAAAAACAGGGAATGGGGTGGGCAGGTTTGGAGTGTAAGGAAAGGATTGGAAGGGAATTGTGGGATGCAAGAGAGCCAATGGTTGCCTGGCAATGTCCTAGTCCCTGAGGTCAAATGATGAGGAAATTCCAAGGTGCTTAGACCAGTGGTGGGTTCCTACTGGTTCGGACCGGTTTGTCTGAACCAGTAGTGGTTTGGCAGCCTGGGTCGTTGGAACCGGCAGCTACCCAGGCCTGCCATGCCCCCAAAATGGTTCCCTGGGTGTAGCCATAGGCGCCGCCATCTTGTTTTTCAGTTCTGCACATACGCAGAACAATTTTAATTGCACTGTGCATGTCACGGCTCCTTCACTTAATAACCAAGAAAGAAACCACTCAACTCCATATTGCAGAATTAAGAGTACTTTTGCTGATTATAAGTAATTAGAAGCTAAGCAAAGCTGAATCTGAGCAAAAAGGCGCGAAAGCATTAGATATCAATACATGATTCATTCCCCTCCCCTTGGTACCCCAGTCCATAGTCCAATCACATATCTTCACAGCTGTCAGGTGGGAGACATCTTCAAAAATCATCATCAGGTTGGTATGCCGGACAGTTGGCCTGGGCGGGAAACTCCCCTCCTTGCCACATGCGCAAACGAATGGTGAGAACAACTCCCAATTAACAGTCCTCCTGCACAGATTATTTCCCTCACCCAAATACCATGCCCTCCCTCCCCGTTTCAGTGGCAGCCGAAAAGCAAGCAGCAAAACAAGAGGCTGACAGTGCATGCACACGCATCACACATCAAGTGCCCCGCATGTACATCAAGTGCCCCGCACGCACATCAAATGTCCCCCACCACATGCATCAAGTACACACATGAATGAACTGGCAGTAGTGCCTGTCAAAACCGACCCCTGATTTAGACCGTTTCTCAAAACAAATTGACTACAGGTGATTGGTGGACAATGAAGAGTGGGCGGCCCAGGGGAGAAAATGGGATTTTACCTATGCTGCTTCATGCACGAAAACTTCAGAACTGGCTTTGCTTCTTCTCTGCCTATGTGGAATTGTCAGTATATAGTGAAATAACGTCCCAGGAGTTTCTTTTGCTGCATATGTCAAGGGATGGTTGACATACTGATTTTTTTTAAAAGCAGCACGTCCCACTGAAAGACAGGGTGGAGAAAAGGGTGAGATTGCCGATAATTCCCCTAATCATTTGCTTTGCATTGCTATAACCCCCCCCCCCCCCAAAATAAAGTATAAAAGACAAGAAGGATTATACACCATCTTTTTGATAAGCTGTCCTTAAGGTATCATTATATGCGCATGAAAGCTGAGCATTAGAAAACCTGCAGGGAAAGATCCCAGCCCATCAAATCCCTCCCAAGCTAAGCCGTATTCCCTCGCCAAGACTAATATCCAGCTCAGGACCGAAATAAAATCTTCTTTCTCTTCTTATGCCTCGTTCATCATTATTAGGATGCTTGCCTGCTCGTCTTAATTAAAACTTGTCTCTGAACATACAATCAATGATTTGGCCATGCATAGAGCTCAACCTACAAGGTTTAATTTTGGGACCTGCCACTCTTATCTCCGGGATTTTCTTCCCTTGCCAAGGATGCCTTAAGGCAGCATTTCTCAAATTTGGCAACTTCAAGACGTGCAGACTTCAATTCCCAGAACTGCCTAGCCAGCATGCTGCCTAGGGAATTCTGGGAGTTGAAGTCTGTAGATCTAAAGCTGCCAAGTTAGAGAAACATTGCTTTAAAGGATCAATCATCCGAAACAGCCATTTCCCACCGCCGCCTCTCCAAGGGTTTCCGATGTGTCCCAGCCTTCTCTTCTTTCTTGCAAACTTTTTAATCATAGTTTTGGTTTTTAAAAAGAAATATTAGGAGGGGAAGCAGGGAAGGATAAAACAATGCAGCAAGATGCTGGACCTCTTGCTGTTTCTTCTTGGAATCTGAAGTCAGATCATGTCCAGAACACAGCAGGTTTCATATTCATTCCCTCTCTCTCTCTCTCTCTCTCTCTCTCTCTCTCTCTCTCTCTCTCTCTCTCTCTCTCTCTCTCTCTCTCTCTCTCTCCCCCTCTCCCTCTCCCTCTCCCTCTCCCTCTCCCTCTCCCTCTCCCTCTCCCTCTCCCTCTCCCTCTCCCTCTCCCTCTCCCTCTCTCCCTCCTCACAATCTTTCAGTCACCTTCAGCTTTTCAATCTATGCTCATCAGGCTGTTGATAGGCACGTGAAATCAGGGCAATGATTTTTTTTTAAAAAATGGTCATACTTTTTTTAAATAAACTTTTTTATTTTTTCATTTTGATAACATATAATCACATGTATACTATTACATAACTGTTGTGGCCCTGCAGGAGCCGTTGGAGCTGCCACCAGACTCTGACACCGAGGGGCCCTATGAGTCGGCTCTGGAGGATGTGGAGGACCCCGGACAGGGTTCCGACTCCGAGAAGGGTGCAGAGAGGCTGGTTGGTCACCAGGAGGCGCCTGAGCCTTGGAGCAGTGGGGAGGAGCCAAGGGAGTTGTTCCTGGATGCCCGGCACCGAAGAGCTAATAGGCGTAAGGAACAGTTGCGCAGTTACAGGAGATAATTGCACTCAGCTGGTGGTAATTAGGCTCCTCTCAAGACTATAAAAGGAATGATTGTGCACACACCCTTTTGCAGGAGTCAATGTATTCACTAAAGTTGGAGGACTTTTGTGGCTAGCTTGGCAGGCTGGATTGCTGCCAAGGTTAATCTGTGCTGGATTGCTGGCAATGTCTTGTCTGTGCTGGATTGCTGGCAATGTCTTCTCTGTGCTGGCTTGTTGCCAAGGTCTTGTCTGTGTGTTAATAAATCCTTGCAGTATCTTTGTCTCGGCATGCTTTGGTGTAGGACGAGGGGGGGACAGAACACATAACCAACATCATATTGTGTTATTAAATGTTTACATCAATTCCTCTTACCAATAACTCCCAAAAGAAGAGAAGGATAGGAGAGAGGGAAAGGGGGTGGGGGAAGAGGAGGAGAGAAATGAGGAGTGGAAAGGGGAGGAAGGAAAAGGAGAGAGGAAGGGGAGGTAGAGAAGGGAAGAATGACAGAGGGAAGAAAGGAAATAGGGAGGGGGAGGAGAGGGGGAAAAGAAAGTGATGGATAAGATACAAATATGGTGTGTGGAGAGCAGAAGAGCCAATAATTGTTTTTAGGAAAATTGGTCATACTTTGAAAGAGATTTCTTTACTAGAATATCAGAGCTGGAACGATCCTTGGAGGTGTTCTATTCCAAACCCCTGCTCAGGCATGAAACTCTGGCCTGTGAGGTACTTAGATCTGACCCACGGGACCACCCTGAAAACAGTAAGGGACTGGTCCGAGATGCCTCTGCCAGCAAAAATTGCGCTCTTGAGGGCCATAGGAGAGTTGCAGGAGGCTGTTGCAGCCAGAAATGGAGCTCAGGAGCCCATTTTCGTTGGCAGAGTGCTCAGGACACCACAGTTTCCCCCAACACAAATGACATCAAGCTGGCCACGCCCACCCTAGCCACACCCACCCTGGCCCCCTGAGGTCAAACACAACCCTGATGTAGCCCTGAATTAAATCAGGTTTGACACCTGTACCCCAGATAAATAGTTGTCTAATCTGCCCCAAAGGTGCTTTTTTTCAGGAGGGACCTGGACTTTCTTGGTTTTTTTTTCCCCCCCCCCTTTTGAAGACATTTCGCTTCTCATCCAAGAAGCTTCTTCAGCTCTGACTGGATGGTGTGGACAGAATGGAAGGATTTATACTCCTTGCAGACAGCTGGTCACTTGCATCCTTTTAGAGGGTCGTCGAAGCACTTTATCTGTGTCCTCGGGGTCACCTGAATAGTACTCCTAGTTCCTTAAAGTCCAGTTGCCTCCTGAAAAAGCGCCTTTGGCACAACCATGACATAGATTGCTAGGAATGTCTACAGATATTAGTTGTCCAAGTTGATGTAGTGAAAGTTTATAATAAAAATTAAGTCAAACAGTTAAATTTAGAGTATTATATATAATCATATAAATGAGTAATCTTGATAATAATACATATATTGGTACTAGTTTGAGGATATGAAATTGTAATGTTCCCGTGGTTCGTCCATGAGGCCAATGTGGAGAAAAGACAGGACAGGATCTTTCTCGGGATGGAGCGACCCAGATTGGGGGTCTGAGAGCCCCTTTTATTGAGATAGGACAAAGGCAGGAGGAGCAATAGCATGTGATTAAAAACAGCCTGTAAAAGTACAATTTCTAATCTACTGCTCAGGCAAGTTCTGTCTATATATGGTCAAATCCTGGGCGTCATTGGTAAGGCACATCTCAGGATGTTATGTTATGAACTATCAGGATGTTATGGAGCACTATCAGGATGTTATGTTATGTAGGAGTTTGTTTTTTCCTATGTGGTTCAGTGTGGCCGCGCATGCCCCGTTATGCACTGGGCCATGGGTGAATAGAAAGTTACAAGCTGCATGGCATTGGGAGGGGAAAGGGCATGTGTGGGAGTAGCTGGCTCACATAGTTCATGTTACATGAGGCTGCATAGTGAGTCCTGGCCGTTTAGGCCCGAAAGATGTTTCTGGTGCGATGTTTTTGCATCCCTGTGTATGTGTGTTTCAGACAGCAGAAACTGCCCTGCACACACACACACGGAATGGATTCCAACATGAAATTTTATACAAACTGCAAATGTGGACTACGAGAGGAGACTTAAAAGTATTTGTTATTAAATATAATCAATGTTTATTTAGAATATGTTAGAAAGATGAAGTTATTGAATGGAATGCTATTACATAGTTTTACCTCAAATTTAGTATATTTCATACAAAAGGATGTAAAAGCAATTTATAGTCAAATGAATGTTTAATAATTATAATATTTTTAATATAATATACTGGATTGATGATATGAGAATTTGTTTGAAATGAGTTGATAATTTGTGATCTTACATACAGTTGAAAGTGAGGACTATGGAAATAATGCACAAAAACCTTACAAACAAACAACATGCTGTACGTGATTGAAGAAAGTCCAATGTGTTATTTGTGGTCTCTTTTTGTCTGATCAAAAAAAGAAAAATATTCTTTAAAAAAAAACAAGAAATGATATACAAAGATTTTTGGGTTTGAGAAAATACCACCCGAAGAAAATAGAAATTAAGAGGTGGAAGAGACACCTGCAGCAATAGAAAAAGAAAAGAAGAGAGGAAGAGAGGAAAAGGAGGGAAGGAAGAGAGAAGGTAAGGAGAGGAAGATGGAAGGGGGAAGCAGAGAAGGAGAGAGGGGAAGAAGGGGAAGAGGTAGAGAGAAGTAGGGGAGAGCTAAGGGAAGAAGGAAGGGAAAGGAGAGGAGGAAAGAAAAAAATAGAGAAGGGAGGGAAAGAAAGGGAGAGAGGAGATAAGAAGAGGAGGGAAGGAAGATATTGAGGAGGAGAGGAAGATGGAAGGGAGAAGGAGAGAGGGTAGGAAGGGGAAGAGGAAGAGAGGAGGAAGGGAGAGGTAAGGGAAGAAGGAAGGGAAAAGAAGAAGGAAGGAAGTAGAGAAGGGAGGGAGGGAGAAAAGGAAAGGAGAAGAAGGTGGTGTCAAAATAGGCGAGAGATGGTAAACAAAACAACCCGAATGGAATATTACAATTCTATAAATGGAATGACAAATGTATTAGAATTATGAATGTAAAAAAAAGAATAATAATTATGTGAATGTATATCTAGAGAAGAAAAAATAAAAACAATTATTAAAAAAGATATTAGTTGTCCAATGTCTACTTAAAAACCTCCAATGCAGGGGTGGGCTTCAAAAATTTCAGTAATGGGTTCTCTGCCCAGTTGCTAGTGGGTGTGGCCATGGTGGGCATGGCCTAGTTGGCCTCCATACCATGGTGGCGGGGAACAACGACATCTTCACCTTCCCCAGGCTCCGGAGGTTTTCTTTGAGCCTCTGGGAGGGCGAAAACTGCCTCCCTCAGTCTCTGGAGGCCCTCCGGAGGCCTTCTAGAACTTCCAGGAGGCCCGTTCCCTCCACCCCCCCCATGTGGGCCCTGCACTTGCCTCACATCCAAATCGGGCCGCGTGGAGACTCCTGAAAGGGGTGGGGCAGGATGGGTGGGGTGGGCAGGGCGGGGCCAGACAGGAGTGGGATTTGGAGGTTCTCTGAATCGGTCATAATGTTACCTATGGGTTCTCCTGAACCCGGACAAACCCATAGTAGCCCATCAATACTCCAGTGCTGGAGAACCCACAATTTCTGGAGGCAATCCATTCTATTCATTAATTTTTCTCTGGTGGAAGAGGGAAAAAAATGGTTTAAGAATGATAAAATCTCAGTTTGGTTGATGTGATTATCTGTTTCTTCCCTTTGCAGGCAAATGAAGAGAATAATTTCCTTCCTTTTTCAGAGAAAAAGAGCTGAAAATCAGAGAATATCTCTTGATGGGAGATATGAAGTAGGCACATGTACCGAAAATGAAATTTTTTGGGAGGCTTTCAAGACAGATCAATATGTATTGATCTCTTAACTCTCTATATGAGACTCTCATTGCAGCTGTAGATATGCTCCGGGGGGGGGGGGGGGATTCCTGGATTGGTTGATAAAAATGCTACTAACTTAACAATTGCAATGATTCACTTAACAACTGTGGCAAGAAAGCTTGTAAAATGGAGCAAAATTCACTTAAGGTCTCATTTAGCAAATTTTGGGCACCATTGTGTAGGACTACCTATAAATGAGCTTGGTTTTTTTTTTACTTATCATAGAATCAATCGATCAGAATAAAGCTGGAAGGGGCCTTGGAGGTCTTCTATTCCAGCCCCCTGCTCAAGCAGCAAACCTTATACCATTTCAGATGGGTGGCTGTCCAGTCTTTTTTTAAAAACCTCCAGTGATGAAGCACCTACAATTTCTTTTTTTAAAAACATAAAAAACAATATAAAAAAATTCTCATCCATTACATACAGCATGTCGTTTGGTTACAAGTGTTTTTGCATCCATATTCTCAATTAAATATACAATCACAGATTTTCCATCTAATATAATTAAATACCTCACTTTCATTGTACAACGTATATTCAATTACGATTAATATTTTTTTTCTTTTCAATAAACCTAATTCCCTTACATTCTTGATTGTCTGTTTAATAACAATATACCTTTATATAATCACTTATCCCATTCTGAATATTTTTACAATATTTTTTTTACCAACTATTTATATTTGTATATCACTATTTTCAATTATGTATAATCCCACCAATCATCTATCAAGTATGCTTATGTTCATTATTGTCCTTGTACATCATACATTCAAACAAAGATGTTATTCCTTCATTTTTCAACAAGGTATTCTAAATACTCACTTCATATATATACCAATTTTTGATTACTTCCTTATTAAAATTATTTATCAACAACACAATATCTTTATGATATATACTTAGAGTTATACATTATATCACCAATCCTCTATCAAGTATACATAAATTCATTGTTATCCTTATCCATTTTAAAACAAAAAGTTCTAAATTATTCAATTTATATATATATATATATATATATATATATATATATATATATATATATATATATATATATATATATATATATATATATATATATATATATATATATATATATATGAATGAATGAATGAATGAATGAATGAATGAATGAATGAATGAATGAATGAATGAATGAATGAATGAATGAATGAATGAATGAATGAATTGGTTCAAATCCCAGTAAGGGTATGGCTAGCTGATGAGAGCTAAATAGCTTGAAATAGATCTATACTAGTCTCCCTTTATTTATTTATCAGCACAAATTAAAAAAACACACACACACACACACACATATATATGAGTGTGTGTGTGTGTGTTTTTATTTGTTATTTTATTTATTTAACAAAGGCAACAGTAAAAATGTTGGGTTTCTGTCGTGATGGACTCTTGTGACGAGCCGATAGACAGATGATGGAAGCAGTTAGCTTCCTCCCATAATTGGGGTTTACCAGGGGTTGTAAAAATCATATATATATATATATATATATATATATATATATATATATATATATATATATATATATATATATATATATATATATATATATATATATATATATATATATATATATATATATATATATTAATCTATTTCACAACATAATTGTATTATCACTTAATTCCTTCAATTAAAACATAAGTAAAACATTTTTCATTTCCAGGTTTTTTTTCCCAGCCATTGATAAAACAAATCCCATATCTTATAGAATTGCTCATCATCGACAATTTCTGAAGGCAAGCTGTTCCATTGCTTAATTGTCCTCACTGTTAGGACATTTTTTTAAATTCCAGGTTGCTTCTCTCCTCTATTAGTTTCCATCTATTGTTTCTTGTCCTGCCCTCTGGTGCTTTTGAAAATAAGTATCTTTTCTCTGTACTGGCCATACCTGATTCCTGCAACCATTTGTCATATATTTTGGTCTCCGGGCCCTTAATCATCTCAGTTGCACTTCTTTGCACTTTTCCCCAAAGTCCCAACATCTTTTTTGTAATGTAGTGACCAAAACTGGATGGATGATTCCAGATGTAATCCTCTTACTAAGGATTTATAAAGTGGTATTAAAACTTCACGTGATTTTGATTCAATGCCTCTGTTTATACAGCCAAGAATTGCATTAGCTTTTAGGCTGCTGCTGCACACTGCTAGCTTATGTTTAAGTATAGAGCCGAGGTGGCGCAGTGGTTAGGGTGCAGTACTGCAGGCCACTTCAGCTGACTGTTATCTGCAGTTCGGCGGTTCTAATCTCACCGGCTCAAGGTTGACTCAGCCTTCCATCCTTCCAAGGTGGGTGAAATTGGAATTGGAATTGGAATTGATTTATTTGTAGGCCGCCCTTTTCCCTGGGGGGACTCAGGGCGGCTCACAGAAACCAGGGAGAGGGGAATACAATACAATACAATACTACGACAACAACACATAATAAAATAATACGCAACATGCATACAACATTCGGGCGGGGTAGTGGTCCTTATCCCCAGGCCTGACGGGCGACCCAGACTGTGGGGGGGCGATATGCTGACTCTGTAAACCGCTTAGAGAGGGCTGAAAACCCTATGAAGTGGTATATAAGTCTAACTGCTATTACTATTGCTATTAAGTGGTCGTCCAGTCGGACTCTAAGGTCCCTCTCAAAGTTCATGTTTTTAAACCAGGCTTCCCCTAAATTGTATTTGCACCTTTGCTTTCTCCTGCCTAGGTGTAAAACCTTGCTTTCCTCCACATTAAATGTCATGTTGTTGGATAGGGCCCATTGTTCAAGTCTGTCAATATCCGTTTGGATCCCAAGCTTGTCTTCTGGGGTGTTGGCTCTTCCTGCCAGATTAGTGTCATCTGCAAATTTGATGAATTCCCCTTCTATTTCCTTCCCTTCCATTCTATTATTTTGTCGAGGTGCTAATTTAAGAGCTGACCAGCTGATGCAATGATGGGAATGAGTCAGCAGGCTCCTTGGCTGTTATCCCTTTAAGAGCCTGTGTAATAAGAGGAGGCTCTGCTTGAGTGTTTGTTCATCAAGATTCTTCCCTGCTGTAATTGCTGTTTGTTTAGATACTGCTTGTCGTATGTGTATGTATGGTATTTCTATATTCCTATGGTAGCTAAAAACCACTATTTGATACAAACCACTGTTGGGCTATACTTACTCCTGGGTTGACACACGTGACAGACTTGTGCACACTCTGACAGTATATAAATATAGTTATAATAATAATAATTATATTGTTATTTGTTAATCCAGAAACACACAAGCACACCCCTACACAAACCATCGGCAATTCAGGCAAGCTGTATTGTAATACCGATGAGAGGGGAGTGGGTGTGTTTTTGTGTATGTGTGTGAATGCCTGGGTGAATGTAAAAGTGCACGTCGCACTCTTGTTTTATGTGAAGGGGGAGAGGGGGCATCCATGCCTACACTTAGAGAACATTAACTGCGACATCTGGATGACTAGTACAGCTTGCAGCAATTTTCATACAATTGCTTTGAAAATCCCAGGAGCAAATAGCATCACATTTAATTTATGCTGTAATAACATCTCCTATTGATTTTAATAAAATTGAAGAGGATTGTTTTGAATGAAATCCCTGAGGCATTTATTCCATTTTAAAAACTGCAACAACCCAAATCCTTTCTTTGCTTTAGCGTACTCTTTGGGCGTGTTAAGATTCCTATCTTCTAATGAGCACTAGCATCTATTGTTCCTTCTGAGAGTGAGTGAGTGAGAAAGAGAGAGGGAAAGAGACATTGAGAGAGAGAGGGAAAGACAGAGAGAGAAAGAGGAGAGACAGACAGACAGACAGAGACTGAGAAAGAGACAGAGAGAGAGATAGACAGAGAGAGAGAGAGACAGAGAGAGGAGAGAAAGAGACAGACAGAGAGAGAGAGAGAGACAGACAGAGACAGAAAGAGACAGACAGACAGACAGACAGAGGAGAGAAAGACACACACAAACAGAAACACACACACAGACAGAGACTTAGAAAGAGACAGATAGACAGAGAGAGAGGGGGGGAGAAAGAGACAGAGAGAGAGGAGAAAGAGACAGAGAGAGAGAGAGAGACAGAGACTGAGAAAGAGAGAGAGAGAGAGAGAGAGAATAGCAATAGCAATAGCAGTTAGACTTATATACCGCTTCATAGGGCTTTCAGCCCTCTCTAAGCGGTTTACAGAGTCAGCATATCGCCCCCACAGTCTGGGTCCTCATTTCACTCACCTCGGAAGGATGGAAGGCTGAGTCAACCTTGAGCCGGTGAGATTTGAACCGCTGAAGTGCAGATAACAGTCAGCTGAAGTGGCCTGCAGTACTGCACCCTAACCACTGCGCCAGACAGAGAGAGAGAGACAGAGAGAGGAGAAGAAAAAAAAACACACAGAGAGACTGAGAAAGAGACAGAGAGAGAGATAGAGAGAGAGAGACGGAGAGAGAGAGAGGTGAGAGAAAGTGCTTTTAAGAAAAAAATAAACTTCAGAAAGTGCTTTTAAAGGAAGAAAATAAACAATATAAGTAAATGCGGTGATGTTATTCTTCACAGATTATTTTCAGCAGGGTTTCCCTGGAAAGTCACACAAAACCTCTGGGTGCAAGTAGAAAGAAGATGAACGAATTGCAGAGCACGCTGGTGAAAATAGTGAAATAAGGCTGAACAGAATGGAGTTCAACTCTTCCTTTGACTACGTAACCAAAGAGATCATGGATATCAGTTACAAGAAGGCAGATTCAGAGGGAATGTTGGGGGGAAAAAATTGGCAAGAGCAGTTCAACAATCAAACCAACATATCAGACAGATAAGTAAAATAAGAGGGTTAAAAATAGTGAAACTCAAATGAAATATATTAGAAGGGGAAATAACATAAGGAGGATTTTACCTATTTGAAACCGCTGTAAGAAGGAACAGGAAGTTCCAATATATTGTGTAAGTGTAGTTTATGCCTAAGTTTTGTTTTTGTGTATTTTGTATGTTTGAAAATAAAAAAAAAATATTTTAAAAAAACAATGAAACCAATTATCCAAAGAAGGTGTTGACCTTCGTTTCCTGAATAGGTGGGAGTGGAGAGTACAAAGCCCTCTGATCAAGATTGCTTGATTTTGGATTCCTTTGTTGAGCAGGTCATTGGACTCAACAACCCATTCCCACCCTAGCATTCTGGCTGTGCAACCAAAACGAAAATGAAATTTGTGAACTGTACAAGATAGGCAGAGCCACGGAGGCACTGTGGTTAGAATGCAGTATTGCAGGCTGACTCTGCTCATTGCCATGAGTTTGATCCTGATCGGCTCAAGGTTAGCTCAGCCTTCCATCTTTCCAAGGTTGGTAAAATGAACAGTATGCTGACACGGTAAACCATTTAGAGAGGGGCTGTAAAGCACTATAGACCACTATATAAGTCTAAGTGCTATTGCTATAGTTAAACTGACTCCCCTGGGTTATTAGAACTATACGTCAGGATTCCAAATGGCATCCAAAATTAAATCAGAGTCCAAGGCAAATGATTCCTCAAAGTCCCAATTTATTAAGAGAGCCATATGGGCACATCTGGGAAACCCCAAATCTGAAAGCTTCCCGGTTTTCCCACCCAGTTGAAAGTTCAAGATCTTGCCCCCACACCCACAAGTCCAATCACATGATGTAATCTTCCACTGCCAGGCTGGCAGCTTCCACCCATCCAGATGCAGAGGTCCAGAGAGAAAGGATGACCTTGGCTTTCTAGAAAGAATTTTGTTATGGCTACCTATCCTCTAATCCCGTACAATCCCCCCTCCGATTTTCCCACAATAGAAAATGCATAGTAGAATAATAGAACATGTGGCAAGCCTAAGGTCCAAAAGAAAAGATGACTTGCAGGCCTGACACTATACTCTTTTGAGATTGGCTGTAGTAACTCGGTGATATATAAGTCTAAATGCTATTGCTATTCCATTCCTTTCCATTTGGTATAGTGGTTAAGGCACTGGCCTAGAAACCAGGAGTCTGGAAGCTCTAACCCCACTTAGGAATGAAAGCCAGCTGGCTGACTTGGACCAGTCACTCTCTTTCCGCCCAATCCACCTCACAGGGTTGTTGTTGGGAAGAGAAGAGAAGGACAGAGTTGGCTGACCGTGAGACCAGCCGTGATGTTTAAAGAATAGTTGGTGTTACACTTTCTCTGTGCCTTTTGTCTGCTTCAGCGTTAGGCAAGTCATTTTCTCTCTATCAAATTGCAGGCAAAGTGCTCAGCATAAGTGAAAAAAATTGGCTCGCATTTCCAATTGCAATTTTAACCATCCTTGAGAGGCTCCAGCGCCTACGACGCTATGACATACAATGCTATTAAACACTCTTTCTCACTGGGGTTTATGAGCCAAAATGAGATTGCAGAGTGTTTTATATTGCAACGATCATGGGCTACCGCCCGCTGATATTTACTTGCATCAACACTCAACAGCAAGGTTACTGTCATGCCAAATATAGGAATGTACTATAGGCTTGTGGGGGGGGGGGGGAGGTCCCCTACCTGCCATGTATTTTCCAGGAACTGATTTAATCCATTGGCACATTGCTTAGATTACCACGTTTAAAGAAGATTTCTCAAGCCATGTGCAATAAAAATTTGGAAAGCGAACTAATGGTAAAAAATAAAATAAAAGGCAACAGGCACCAACAGCTGTCATCAATGCAAACATTGAAAACCTGACTGTGGAAAGAAGCTCATATAACAAATTGGGGGGGGGATGCAAACTCTTCTTTCCATGTTGTGTGCATGTTGATTTGAAGGCGTATCTGTCAAAAATATAAGCCCTTTCTCCCCTCTGGTTATTACTTATTTGGAATGGAATGGAATGGAATGGAATGGAATGGAATGGAATGGAATGGAATGGAATGGAATAGAATAGAATAGGATAGAATAGAACAGAACATTGATAGCTAACCTTTTTCTAAAGGTGCGTCAAAACTATGCGTGTGCCAGTGGTGGGTTTCAAAAATTGTTCGAACCTACTCTGTGGGTGTGGCCTCCTTTGTGGGAGTGGCTTGCCACCCATGTGACCGGATGGGAGTGGCTTGCCGCCCATGTGACCGGATATGAAGATGCCGACGACACTTGTCAGAACCACCTTGAATTACCTCACACACAGCACTGGCAGCATAAGGATATGATGTAAACTTGTTTTTTAAAAGGCATCTTTGGTTTGCGTTAAAACAACTTCAACACACGCAATGTTCTGATTGCACCACAAACGCAGTAGTCATCCTTACCTTTCACAGAGGCACTGAGTTTTATAAATATGAGCATGATAGTGTAGAATAATCATATCCAAGGACCAGTGGTGGGTTTCAAAAAATTTTGAAACCTCTTCTGTAGGTGTGGCCTGCTTTCCGGGTCCACTGGTGGAAACTCTTCTAACCGGTTCGGTAGATTTGATGAACTGGTTCTACCGAATAGGTGCGAACTGGAAGGAACCCACCTCTGGCGTGTGCCCACTATAATGTGCACATGCATGACCGCCCACCTGCATATACGCGTCCCACATGTATGAGGGACCCCAAACCTGCACATGCATGAGCAACCCCCACAAAGGGAGGATTTTCACCCTCCCCAGGCTCTAGAGGATTTCCTGAAGCCTGGGGAGGTGAAAAGGGCCTCCCCTGCCCTCTGGCCTCTGGGAGGGGGGGGCAGAGGAGGCCGTTTTCATCCTCCACAAGCTTCAAGAAAGCCTCCAGAGCCTGGGGAGGGTGAAAAACAGGCCCAACGGCCCAACCAGAAGTTCATTCCCAAACTTGTTTTTTTCTCCTCTCTAGGCTCTGGGGGCTTTCCTGAAGCCTGGGGAGGGTGAAAATGGCCTCCCTCGGGCCTCTGGAAGGCTGAAAATCAGCTGGCTGGCATGAGCATGCATGCTGGAGCTGAGAGCTGCCAAGAGTTGCCCTGCAGGCAAATATGATTCATGCGTGCCGTAGGTTCACCATCATGGGAATACAATAATAACTTTATTGTCGTGACCCGACAAATGCGCGAACAACAAAAGTGCGCCGACAAAACCGCGGCGATAAAACCGTGATGTCATCAACGTGCCGACAACAGCGCGCTGACAGAAGCGAGATTTAAGTTAAGGTAAGGTTTAGGGTTAGGGTTAGGGTTAGGGTTAGGGTTAGGGTTAGGGTTAGGGTTAGGGTTAGGGTTAGGGTTAGGGTTAGGGTTAGGGTTAGGGTTAGGGTTAGGGTTAGGGTTAGGGTTACAGCGCGCTTCTGTCGGCTTCAGCGCTCATTCGTCGGCACGCTTTAGAACTCACGGTTTTGTCACCACGGTTTAGTCAGGCGTGCTTTTGTCATTCGCTCATTTGTGGGTGAACCCTTTATTGTCACTGAATATACATTAATTGGCATATATTAAAATGAAATTTCATTGCATACTGCTCTCAAAGGGTCACCACTTCCAATATACATTACATAAACATGACTAGGTAGGTAGGTAGGTAGGTAGGTAGGTAGGTAGGTAGGTAGATAGATAGATAGATAGATAGATAGATAGATAGATAGATAGATAGATAGATAGATAGATAGATAGATAGATAGATAGATAGATAGATGATAGATAGATAGATAGAAAGAAAGAAAATTATGCATATATCCCCATATGTTATATGCAGTGGTGGGTTTCAAATTTTTTAAAAACCTCTTCTGTAAGTGTGGCCTGCTTTGTGGGAGTGGCTTGCTGGCCATGTGACTGGGTGGGCGTAGCCAACTTGTAAAATCTGGTGAAACTCACTTACCAACGCTCTTGCTTAGCAACCAAAATGTTGGCTCAGAAACTCTGCCATTTGAAGCACGCAAGTCTTAAAGCTGTCAAGTTACAAGACCCTCGCACCCCTAACCCTTTAGAAAAAAAAACCCAGGGATGTTCAAACCTGACAGTTTTAAAACTTGTGGATTTCAACTCCCAGAATTCCTCCTCCAGTCATGTTGGCTCAGGAACTCTGGCATTGAAGTGTGCAAGTCTTAAAGCTGTCAAGTTACAAGACCCTCGCACCCCTAACCCTTTAGAAAAAAAAACCCAGGGGTGTTCAAACTTGACAGCTTTAAGACTTGTGGACTTCAACTCCCAGAATTCCTTCTCTTGCTCTTCATCTTGATGATGTGTGGATGGGCGGGGGGAGGGAGCTGGAACCGGTTCTAAACGGCACTGTAGATTAGAACTGGCAGGAACCCACCTTTGATTATATGACACAGAGAAACAACACAGTCTAATTAGGATCTATACATGTACATGGTGAGAAAAATGAATCTTGCAAGTTTTCCTGAAGGATGGCATAGGGTACAAAGCTGTTATGGAATCTGGTAGTCCTGCTAGAAGTACTTCGAAACCTCCTTCCAGAGGGGAGCAACAGAAACAGACCATGAAGTGGGTGTGTGAGAGTCTCTAACAATGCTTTGAGCTCTGAGCACATAGTGCTTATAAGCAATATCCTGAATAACAGGAAGTGAGCTTCCTATAATCTTCTCAGTTGTCCTTACCACTCTCTGTATGGACTTTCTATCTGAGGCACAGCTGCCACCAAACCAAACAGGGATGCAATTTGTTAATTTAGGTTTTCTGTCAGAAACCAGAGGTAAATGTTGGTTTCCAGCAAAGTAATGCCAAAAATTATAGCTGTGTGATCGCAGGGACATTCTATAAATGCAGGTAAGTTGCCAAGCACCCAAAATCAATCATGTGACCATTAGGGGTAGGAGTGGCCATTTTGACTTCAAAATCTGGTCATAAGTAGTGGGGAAGTCTGTTGTAACTTTGAACAGTTACTAATTAAGAACTACTTGCAAGTTCCATAGCCTCAGAAAGTTTCTAAGTCATGCTCTAAGTTGATTTAGCTAATCTTTGCAGTATTTTTAGAGCAGGAGTGATCTTGAGTCCTTTAATCCCTCAATACCAAAATGGATTCATCTCTCATATGACTCACCTCAATTAAGTTAGTCATATATAGCAAAATATTTCCATCGCTCACCAAGAAACCTTTCATAGACGTACTCATGCAAGGTAGCTTAGCTTTTTCAAAACAGAGAACGTAGCGATGGCATCAATTTCTCATTAAAAATAACACAAAATCCGCACCGAGCATTTCGTATCCTGTATTTCTCTACTACAGTATATTGGTACTTTTCCGTGTGATTTTTCCCCTGGCACAGTCCATTATTAAGGCATGAACATCACATTTAGTTAAATCCCAAATCCCAGGCTGAATTAGGCCACCCTGGACTAATTCTGTAGCTTCAAAAGGCGAAGGGAGATTTCTCTGCAGCAAACAGAGCAGATCAAATAACCGGAAACTCTACAGAGCAGTGGGCCAGTTAGAAGCCATCTGCATCCATTGTAGCTTCACCACTGGAGGCTTGAGAAGCTGCCAGTATGGAACAGCTGTGTCACTTTTAGTTCCATGGCACACAGTGGTGTGAAGACCTGATGGTGCACCAGGAAAATGATCTTGTCTCCCGAAAGATAAAAGCCTTATAGCAATAGCAGTTAGACTTATATACCGCTTCATAGGGCTTTCAGCCCTCTCTAAGCGGTTTACAGAGTCAGCATATCGCCCCCACAGTCTGGGTCCCCACCTCGGAAGGATGGAAGGCTGAGTCAACCCTGAGCCGGTGAGATTTGAACCGCTGAACTGCAGATAGCAGTCAGCTGAAGTGGCCTGCAGTACTGCACTCTACCCACTGCGCCACCTCAGCTCTTCAAGTAACTGGCAGCCTTGATAGGTTGCAAAGCATCCTCGTGTTATCCTAGAAACATTGCTCCAGAGAGGTATCATCTGGTGCAAAGTACTGGCTTGCAAATAAACGGATGGACTTGGCCTGATGCAAATTCCTAGAGTCTGAGATAGAATGGAACCTGGTTGCAAAGGATTTGGATCCATAAATGCGAAGTTGATTGCTGCTGTTAAATGAACCTAGGAAATAGGATCCTTGGAGATGAAGCGTATGGAGATGGAGATCACAGGAAGAGATCAAGTCTTGCTTTTAGGCAAGAGGGGAGGAATTAAGGGAAGGGAGAAGGAAGGGAGGGAGGGAGGAAGGGAGGGAGGGCCTTTACTTGTCAAAATGCCAGAATAACAGTTGGAAGCAGAGGTGGGTTCCTACCAGTTCGCACCTATTCGGTAGAACTGGTTCGTCAAATCTACCGAACTGTTTAGAAGAGGTTCCACCAGTGGACCCGGAAAGCAGGCCACACCTACAGAAGAGGTTCCAAATTTTTTTGAAACCCACCATTGGTCCTTGGATATGATTATTCTACACTATCATGCTCATATTTATAAAACTCAGTGCCTCTGTGAAAGATAAGGATGACCATTGCGTTTGTGGTGCAATCAGAACATTGCGTGTGTTGAAGTTGTTTTAACGCAAACCAAAGATGCCTTTTAAAAAACAAGTATACATCATATTCTTATGCATGCCAGTGCTGTGTGTGAGGTAATTCAAGGTGGTTCTGACAAGTGTCGTCGGCATCTTCATATCCGGTCACATGGGCGGCAAGCCACTCCCATCCAGTCACACGGGTGACAAGCCACTCCCATAAAAGAGGCCACACCCACAGAGTAGGTTCGAACAATTTTGAAACCCACCACTGGTTGGAAGGGACATTGGAGGTCTTCTAGTCCAACCCCCAGCTCAAGCAGAAAACTCTATACCATTTCACACATGACCGTCCAGTCTCATCTTAAAAAATTCCAGTGCTGGAGCACCCACAACTTCTGTAGGCAATTGGATCCATCATTTCTTGTCCTGCCATTAGGTGCTTTGGAGAATAGTTTGACTCCCTCTTCTTTGTGGTAGTCCCTTAAATATTGGAACCCTGCTATCAGGTCACCCGTAGCCCTTCTTTTCATTGAACTAGAATTCTTCCTCTTCCTAGAGTACGCCTGCAGATGCAGGCACCGCTTTTCAGATCATTGAATGCCACTTTGCACACTCAGCTTGAATATCTTTGTTAATGGTGTCTTGCCATCTCTGATGTGGGTGCCCGCGAGGTCACCAGCCATTGACTTCTAGTTGGTAAGCAGTCTTGGCCACAGTGGAAGATGCTGCTCTCAGAACATGTCCATACCAGTAGAGTTGGCCTTCTCTCATCTTCTCTATAATTTCATTGAACTAGATATATGGTACCTAATTCCTGCAACCGTTCTTCCTATGTTTTAGCCTCCAGTCCCCTAATTATCTTTGTTGCTCTTCTCTGCACTCTTTCTAGAGCCTCCAGATCTTTTTTACATCGTGGCAACCAAAACTGGATGCATTATTCAAAGGTGGTCTTACTAAAGGCTTTTAAACAATGCATACCACAGGTGCTACCACACAGCACTGAAAAAGGAGGATTAAGGTAAGTAGAAAGGCAAGGAGGGGGAGAAACAGCTGTGGCGAGCAATTTAGTTTGCTAGGAAGCAGGATTTTCTGCTTTCTAGTGAATATAAATCGTGCAGCACAGCTGATTGTTGCACAGCTGATTGTTGGAGCTACATGTTCAATTGAACCGGTAGCATTTTTTTACTACCAGTTCAGACGAACCGGTCCGAACCGGTAGCATTTCACCCCTGCTTATAAAGTGGTATTAATGTTTTGTGTGATTTATTTATTAATTATTTATTAATTAGACTTATGTACCGCTTCATAGGGCTTTCAGCCCTCTCTAAGCGGTTTACATTTTTTTTTTAGCAAATTGAGTCA